>NW_024097641.1:132500-252500 GCF_016545835.1 Crotalus tigris
TATCGAGTCCTTATCCAGGACCTGGGATAAGCAGATGTGGATGTTGGATGGTATTATTATTATTAATAATAATAATAATAATATGGATCATCGCACAGTCAGCCAGATGTTCAGACTGGATTTGGCATTTTGTCTACCTATCGAGTCCTTACCCAGGACCTGGGATAAGCAGATGTGGATGTTGGATGGTATTATTATTATTATTATTATTGACTTGGAACGGCTCGCATCCTGCGATGGTACCTTGAACACCACCAAACCTGCCCCCAAATCCTTGGGAAGGACTCCAGAGGTGGGCAGAAATGCCAAATCCTTTCTAAACATCTGGCTGACATATCTTACACCACATCTGCCTGGTCCTGGTGGTGAGGAAGGACTCCGTAGGTGGATAAAGATGCCAAAGGCAATCTCAACATCTGGCCAACTGGGCAACAAACCCTATTGTTTCAATGTATTGTGGAACATCTGCCTAGCCCGGGTTCTCAGGAAGGACTCCGTAGGTGGATAAAAACGCCAAATCCAGCCTGAACATCTGGCTGACTGTGTGACCACCCCTCATAGTAGTAGTAGTAGTAATAGTGATAGTAGTAGTAGTAGTAATAATACAATAATGATAACAATAACAATACTACTACTAGTAGTAATAGTAATAATAATATCATCCTGGACCTACATCCTCTCTACATTGACACATCGAATATTCCAAGTTATGCTTCCCTTTCCAAAAAAGCCAATCCTAAAAAAAGGGAGGGAATTCAGTCAATGAATGTGGAGCATTGCCAGATGAAAGTTGGAAAGCAACCAATTTTTATTGAATACATTTTTCTTGCTTCCCTTCCCTTTCGGCTCCACAGACCTCACCCATCTCTTTCCCCCACCTTCCTGAATTGCACTGTTAGAAGCTACAACAATGAGCAAACATGAGCATGCGCGCGCGCGCGCACACACACACACACACATAGAAACATACACACACATGCACACAACCTGGCCATCTCTCTTTCTCCCTATCCCTTTTGCTTGTGCTCAGTACCCACTAGATTTGCAACACTGAGTAAATTCATCCATCCACAATATGTCTCGGATTTTTAAAGAACCCAGCAGTCAAATGGGAAGGTGAAGGGGGGGGGGGAATTCTAAGACAGCGATCCCCAACCTTTATGGCTTGGTGGCTCAATTGGGGGGGGGAACTGGCCCACTGCTTGCACAGGTTGAGCTGCGCGCACGTGTGCACCAGCCCGCCACTTGCGTGGCCCAGTTCTGAAGGGCCCACAGCCCAGGGAATGAGGACCCCTATTCCCAGACATTCTAAGAATTCTAATTTTTAACATGCTTTAATTATTCTTCCCTCCTTAATTTTTTTTATCATTTTTCCAATTTTTAGCTTAAAATTGGACTTTAGCAGTTCAATTTTCACAGATTGTTTTACATTTTGATGTTCTATTGTACAACGTCCAGAGTCCCCCTCTGGGAGAGATCGTCGGTGTGACATATCAAAAAGTAAATACATGTATAAATAAATAAGCCACTTTCTCTCTTCAAAGGCAGATCAAATTGTGATTTTTGCAAGCAGGTTCCCCGTACACCCACGTGGATATCTATCTGTCCAGCACCATTTATTCTTCGCTCATCACCAAGCCAAGCAATAAAGAGATCAGGCTGAGAAGATGACACTTGTATAACCCATGTATATGTGTGGTTGTGTTGTGTGTTGTACATGCACAGTAATTAGACAACAACATTCACCTTGGAAGAGGAGTATCCAGCATTTGTGGAGCTGGGGGTATAAAATGCCTTATTTCAGAGCTGTTTTCCAGGGGTGTTAAGAATTATAGCAAACCAAATAAGCTATTACTATAGAAACAAGAGGATGGGGAGAGAAACTACCTTAGGATACCCCTGAAGGATAGGGCTGAGAAAGCCCACTGGAAGGACCCATCATCTCCCAATGTATGGTTCTTGATGATTGCTAGAGTTTATCAATGATGGACCTACAACTGTTGAGTTTGTAGAAAATCCTGGAAGGGGGGGGCAGCCCTCTGTAGAATCCTTGTTCGTTGGGCATTGCTTGAGCTGCACAATGACAAAATAGGACAAACATTTACAAAGAGAGGTAGGCTTTGGTGAAGGCTATAGTAGTGAGTTTCCCCTGTACACATCCATCCATCCATCCATCCATCCATCCGTTCATCTAAACATCCCTGGGTGATGTCAGGATGAGGAGGACCAAGGAACGGGGAAGGGCAGGAAGACTGTTCAGAGGACTTTGAGTCATTAGGGAGTGTCCCTTGGACACAAGAATTGATGATTATTCAAACCCATTACAAGCTATAGCTTGGAATCTTCTGGTCCCCAGTGGGTAGATCAAAACTTCTCTAGCCATGATGTGATTGCCCTCAACCAAGCACATTTACTCAGCTGGTAGGTTCTGTCTCTCTGTTTTAATGCAGTTAGGTTATGCTAGGTCAATTACTTCAGACTCTTTGGCATCAGCCACCACAAACTATGTATTCAGAAAGACTTTCCCCATCTAGACTTTCCCCACCGGTTCCTTTGAGCTTGGTCAGATGGACCAGCTAGGTGGCAGCATCTCACTGACTTTGGTTGGTCTTCAAAAGCTAAGGAGGACCTGTCTGGTCTTTGCAGGTGAGACCACCAGAAAACCCAGGGCTGAAAATATGTGGGAACAAGGTAATGGCTGTCCACTTCTGTTATCAAACCTTGGCAACTGTAAGACTTGTGGACTTCAACTCCCAGAATGAAGATGTGCTATGCTGGTTGGGGAATTCTGGGAGTTGAAGTCCACATATCTTCAAGTTGCCAACACTGCTCTAGAGAGATGAAACACTGATACATATTTGACCTATTTTCCCAAGTTTGGTTTAAAAACAAATCTCTATTCGGCTTTACCAGCTCTTTGGAGGATACGTCTCAAGCAGTTAACACCTGATCCCAATTTACCACACAAAGTGGGTAATTATTTAGTACCCAAGGGCCCATTGCAAGCGGATAGTGGCTGGCAATGAACATCTCTAATTATTCCTTTTTTGTGCTGGCTGTGTTTTAAAAATACGGTGGTTCTTCTGTAAGGGCTTGGGATGAACCAGAAAAATGTGGGGTTCTTTGTAGTCCAAGTTACACCCAAGGAAGACTGGAAAGTAAATAGAAATTAAATGCACTTACCTTGTAGAGTTTCCTGGTGGAAGAAGGTAACTTACTGCTGATGGCAGTTAGGTCTTTGGTGGGTCAACAAGCCCCAGAAAAATCCTTTTGAGTTTTCACACAAAAAAAGGAACACTTGACTGGTGCACCAACTATGTGAGGCTGATTTCATCTACGAAACATAGTGAAAACTTGCCAGTTTATCACAACACAGTTGTTTCATTCTGTCCTTTGGCTGGTCCTCCATTGATGCTAGTGAGACTTAGGTCTGCAGGATGACTATTTTAAGGGTGCAGCAAAGCCAGAATAGCAGGGACTTCCCAGCTACATATAGGAGAACAAGGAACAAAGCCAAGCAGAAAAGAACAGAGCTATCTTTTCTCTGTCCAAAGGACTCTTTATCATTTTATACTTTATGGGAGGGTTAAGATTTGTCTGCTCAATGCTTTTTATTGTCCTGAAAAACAAGGATGTTTCTTTCAGGACTTCACGACTTGCAACTGGTGGTAAGGCTGACGTTTCTCGAGTGCATATTTGTGCACATGCAAAACTCTCCTCAATCTTTGGAAGGATAATTTTGGATGGACACCCTTCCTCTAGCTCAGTGGCCCCCAACTTTTGGGCACCAGGGACCGGTTCTGTGGAGAGAGGTTTTTCCATGGACCGGAGGATGCGTGGTTTGTGTGCTGCCTGCATCCCAATGATGGGGCTTTGCTTGATTGTGTGGACTGGTTGCTGGCATGCTGTGGCCTGGTACCAGTCCAGGGACTGGGGGTTGGGGACCCCTGCTCTAGCCAGTCCAGCTAGTTTTGGCTTTGACTTGGCACTCCGAACAGGTGAGAGTGAAATCTGAAGGAATCTTTGTTTCATCTTTCCATAGAGTTTGGTTTGACTGCCATTTGTTTTGGGAGTCATCATTGGTGCTTGGGTCTTTGGTTTATCTTTTTTTTTTTAGTGTATTGTTCTGTCTGCTTTTATTTGGGAATTTAACAGCTGCAGTGATTCACTTAACAACTGTGGCAAGAAAAGGTCGTAAAAGAGGGCAAAACTCCCGTAACAAATTTCTCACTTAGCAACATAAACCTGTAGCTCAACTGTGGTGGTAAGTTGAGGACTACCTGTATTTTGTCTTGAGTGGCCCCGGGGAGATGTTTGTCTCTGCCCCATTTGGGTTGAGTAACAATCTTGTGCTCATTATTTTTAAGGAAAAAAAAAAAAACAAAGAGCCGAGGTGGCACAGCAGTTAGAGTGCAGTACTGCAGGCCACTTTAGCTGAATGTGTTCAGCAGGTCAGTGGTTCAAATCTCACCAGCTCAAGGTTGACTCAGCCTTCCATCCTTCCGGGGTAGGTAAAATGAGGACCCAGATTGTTGGGGGCAATGTAAATATATATATATATATATATATATATATATATATATATATATACACACACACACACACACACACACACACACACACACACACACACACACACATATATATATATATATATATATATACACACACACACACACACACATACACATTGCTTACTGGTGTACACCGCTTAGAGAGTGCTTGCACTTAAAGTGGTATATAAGTCTCATAAATAAATAAATAAATGTTCCATGACAGCCACTTGCATTTGTAATATATAGCAGAGGTCCCCAACCTTTTGGGCACCAGGGACTGGTTCCGTGGAGGGAGGTTTTTCCGTGGACTGGAGAGTGCCTGGTTTTGTGTGCTGTCTGCATCTCACAGATGGGGCTTTGCTTGCTTGTGCAGCCCGGTTGCTGGTATGTCCGGTACTGGTCCACAGACCGGGGGTTGGGGACCCCTGCTATACAGTATCAACTATACCAGTGGTTCTCAACCTCAACTATTGAGGTCATACAATCAAGGGGGGGGCAGCACTCCTGGTGTGTGACAGACCTCATTGTTGGTCCTTGTTTTTATCCAGTCTTGGTACAGTTCAGTGGTTCTCAACCTTTTGGGGTCGAATGACCATTTCACGGGGGTCGCCAAACAATGTAGTCTGCCATTTTCTCCCCCTTTTCCTTAGCTGTGCTACTCCCTTTTATTCTATTGGCTTTCGAAAGCCAATAGAATAGACTCTCTTGAATAGAGTCTAATTCTATTGGCTTTCAAAAGCCAATAGGAATTGTCCAGGCTGTCTCTGCCCTGCTGAGCCTGCCAAAAGTCCCATTCTGCAAATGGTGCTGCACCAGTTGAGTAGTCTTTGACTTACGACCGGTTGAGTAGTCCTCGACTTACGACCGGTTGGGGGTTACGGCATTAAAAAGGTTGAGAACCACTGAACTACCAAGACTGGATAAAAACAAGGACCAACAATGAGGTCTGTCACATACCAGGAGTGCTTCCCCCCCCTTGATTGTATGACCTCAATAGTGAGCAGCTTAGTAGATTCTCAGATGTACTATTTCTTTGGTGTCCTTTGCAAATAGCTGGGTGGTCCCTATAATCTCAGAATGCAAGACATAACACTGACAATGGAGCGATGTATTTTCAAGGACACACTTTTCCCAATGGTAACATAATGCTGGACTGTCAGAAAAGCTGAATGAAATATAATCAATGTCTTTCAATGGTGGAGCTGGAGACAAAGGTTGGGAAGACCTTGGCCTTCAAGAGGAAGAAATCCTTCAGTGCTGGATGGTGAAAAACCACTGAAAGCTTCGTGGGCAAGGAAGCTAACGCGTAACTATTCTGCAGACATAATGCAAAGTCAAGAGTCATTGTAGAAGGCTGAGACTTGGAACAACAGAAGGGAGTTGTTCAAAAGACCATCAGAAAGCAGGATGGCCAAACGCTCCCACTGGTGATGCAGGCAGAAGTTTGCAAGTATCCAAAGTTATTAAAAAAACAGTCTGACTAATGCAATGTCTGTAAAGCCACAAAGAATTAAAAGAGATTGAACTGTAACCATGTGCTTCTGCATTAGCAAGAATATGAATACCACTGTTGAGTCAAGTTTCCTTTCTAATATTTGGGTGATGCCTCCTTGGTGCATTAGTAATATTACTTCCAGTGGAAAGGGGGAAAAAAAGTGATGGCAAAATGGCATATTAATCCCGGCAGAGACTGCAGCTAACGAAGCTACGCTACCAAGGTGATTGCAGGATCCATTCCAAGTCATACTGGAGTAGACCTTCCTGGGTGAATATTTAAGATGTGACAGTTGTTTTTCTGTTTCGCTAAATTGGGTTTGATTATTTGTTCAGCCTCCTTGCCAAGGATCAGTCTGAATCTAGGAAGTGATTCAGAGAGCAGGAAATATAATATTGATTTATTTTAAAAGTCTAATCTTCCTTCCAGCTCATAAAGGCATTCTTGGGGCAGTTTGCAAGCAATTGGAAAGAAGGCTGAGTAAGGCATAAAACCATGAGCCCAAAGCCCCCTTTAGGACCAAGCTCCTATTAAAACAAACAGTATTTTTTTTTAAAAAAAGAGCACATTAGTATCATCACTCAGATCTCTCTTTTTTTCATACAAAATCAAACTGGCCAGAAAGTTTTTATCAACAGTTTGGGTGAGGGGAATAACAAGCGATTGTTTAATATCCCAGCCTGGCTTACTTGTTTTCTGGTTAGTGCCCAATATTAGACTTATTGAGCAGTTGCTCTAAGATGGCATAGTCATTTGGGCCCTCATTTTCAGAAATATATTCTCTAAAGGAGGATATTCTTTATGCTACCACCGAGAAGTTCCTGTTGCTAGCATATGTTCACTTAACTTTAGCTAGTAGAGATACCACCTAAACGAGGTTTCATCCAAACTCATGCAAAGAGAATAAAACAAAAAAGAGTCTCAACTACAGTACAAAGAAATGTTTTTGCATAGTTACAAGAGCTGTGCGCTCATTGAAAATTATTTGTGCATGTGCTATGAATCATACATAAGCAGCACTGTTCTCTGACCATTAAAGCATCCACTCCTTCAGGCCTCTGTGCCAGGATGGCAAGTGATACAGATGCTTTAAAGAATCAAACTTATTAAAGTTAACGCTGTGCTGTATTCTCACGATAGACAGGGGGTCTTCTATGAGTTTTTTGACGCGCTTCGGGATTCATATTCAAGCTTGTCCATCCCTAATGTTTACACAGATGACAGTTTCCCAACCTTGGCATCTTTAAGACATGTAGATATCAACTCCCAGAATTCCCCAGCCAGCATGAAAGGTTGTTAGTCGAGAACAACCATATAACCACTAAGTCAGCCTGCCACTTTGGGGATCAATAAAGACGCTGTCCAATTGTCAGTGCTGAAGCAAATTTTAACCTCCATGCAAGTCAGCTCTGATCCCAGATAGCAATAGCAATAGCACTTAGACATATATACCACTTTACAGCCCTCTCTAAGCGGTTTACAGAGTCAGTATATTTGCCCCCCAACAATCTGGACCCTCATTTTACCGACCTGGGAAGGATGGAAGGCTGAGTCAATCTTGAGCCCCATCAGGATCAAACTGCTGGCAGTAGGCAGAGTCAGCCTGCAATACTGCATTCTAACCACTGGGAAGGAAGGAAGGGGGGAGGGAGGGAGGGAAGGAAGGAAAGCAATAGTGCTTAGATTATAAACCGCTTCATAATCCTTTACAGCCCTCTCTAAGTGGTTTATAGAGTCAGCCTATTGTCCCCAACAAACTGGGTCCTCATTTTACCAACCTCGGAAGGATGGAAGGCAGAGTCAACCTTGAGTCGGTCAGGATTGAATTGCTGGCAGTGGGCAGAGTCAGCCTGCAATACTGCATTCTAACCACTGCGCCACTATGGGAAGGAAGGAAGGAAGGAAGGAAGGGAGGGAGGAAGGAAGGAAGGGAGGAAGGAAGGAAGGATAGCAATAACACTTAGACTTATATACCGCTTCATGGTGTTTTACAGCCCTCGCTAAGCAGTTTACAGACTCAGCCTCTTGCCCCAACTATCTGGATCCTTATTTTACTGACCTCAAAACGATGGAAGGCTGAGTCAACCTTGAGCCGGTCAGGATCGAACTGCCAAACTGCTGGCAGCCAGCAGAAGAAGCTTGCTGTTGTTGCCATGGGTGGTGGGATGCACTTTTTTTTTAATGGTATTATATGGTGGATCTTTTAAATTTTTAAAATGTTGTTAAGCTGCCCAGAGTCATCAGGGTGCGAGTTAGGCAGTGAGTTAAATTTGTTTAATAAATAAATAATAAATATGCTGGAGAAAGCAAAGAAGCAGCTTTTTTAGTCCCAAGGAAGCTTTTTTCAAGTGGCAACTGGACTTTGTTTGTTTTTCCTTGAAGACATTTCGCTTCTCATCCAAGAGGCTTCTTTAGTTCTAAAGAAGAGAACCGAAGAAGCTTCGTGGATGAGAAGTGAAACGTTTTCAAGGAACAAAAACCAAGAAAGTCTAGTTGCCTTTTGGAAAAAGGACCTTTGGGACAACCATGACCTAAATAACAGAATAACGGAGTTGGAAGGGACCTTGGAGGTTATCTAGTCCACCACCACCACCCTGCTCAGGCTGGAAACTCTATACTATTTCAGACAAATGGTTGTCCAATCTCTTCTTAAAAGCCTTCGGTGATGGAGTACCCACAACTTCTGGTGGCAGGTTGTTCTCACTGCCAGGAAATTTCTCCTTAGTTCTAGGTTGCTTTTCTCCTTGATTATTTTCCATCCATTGCTTCTTGTTTTGGAGAATAGGTTGACCCCCTTCTTCTTTGTGGCAGCTCCTCAGATATAGGAACACGGCTGTCATGTCCTCCCTGGTCCTTCTTTTGATTAAATTAGATGAGTGAGGATCTCCATAGACCAGGGGTAGGCAACCTTGGCTCCACGAGTCATAAAAGAGCCAAGGTTGCCTACCCCTGCCATAGACAAATAGCTTTTTTGTATTGCATTAATCCATCTCTGTACATATTGCAGAGATCAATCTATGTATGGATCCATGATCGGGGAGAGGTTTCTTCTGGTCAAACCCCAAAAAATAAAGACTGCAAATCCTTCACAATATCCCATTGGGTGCCACCACTGTTGAATTTCTCCTTAACAAGAAGCATCCCCATCAGTGCTACTTACTCCTTAACAAGAAGCATTCCCATCAGTGCTACCTGCTCATGCTGAGGCTTTCGTTATTATCTGGCTGAGTTCAATGAGCATTTGACTCTTAATGTCTCCAGTGGCAATCATTCCAGCTGTTCATTATCTAGCTGCAGCGGAGAGCAGTATGAAAGAATCACTATTTGAGTCTCTCCCTCCTCTTCCACCGTTTTTTTTCCTTTGTTCTCCTTTCGTAGCAGATAAATAAAAGCAGAAGTGTAAAAGTGCAAAAGAAGCCCAAAGAGATGTGATGAACTGCTGGAATGGGGAACGAGGAGTTGACCTCCAAGGAATGTCTTTCCCAACCCAGAGATGCCATCATAGTAACAAGGAAGGAGGAAGACAGTCAGCATCTGGTGCCTGTCCATAATTCTGAATTATGTTGATGTTATAATCCAGACTGGATCACACCCAGATGTTTAAGTTAAACAACTGCGAATTGCAACATTCAGGAGTATTGTAATAAGGTTGATCCATTCAGGTAAATCAAAATGAAACACTTAAGGATAACCTAAAATCCCATTTTTTTTCCTTTGGTATAACTTCACTCCTTCCCTCTCTTCCTTTCATCATTACTTCCTTCCTCCCTCCCTCCCTTCCATCACTCCTTCCTTCCTCCCTTCCATCACTCCTCCCTTCCTTCCTCCCTCCCTCCCGCCCTCCCTCCTTCCTTTCTTCCCTCCCTCTTCCTTCCTTCCTTCCTTCCTTCCTTCCTTCCTTCCTTCCTTCCCTCCCTCCCTCCCTCCCTCCCTCCCTCCCTCCCTTTTTTCATAACTGACAATTTCACAGTAGCTTTCTGCATTCGGTACTTTTAAATATTTCATCTCCTTATCGACTACTTATTAATTAAACACCTAGAGGGTCTTGTGACCTCACTTAAAACTTGAAGCTCCGAAAAGCCTCAATTATAACCTGTTTAATCTCTTAACACCTTCCAAGAGGACAATTTTATGTCTCCTGCACCTGCTGATTAGGAAATTGGTTCTGCTCCACAGGTTGAGGGAGGAGGCTATTCAACAGGACAAGGCTACTGCTTAAGACCAACCAGATCCAGGGATTTCTCATCCTGGTTTTGAATACTGGTGATCTTCCTTCCGGCACAAAATTATTGGAAAAGTCTTAGAGGCTGCAGTACCAAATTACTTGTGCTGAAGAGTAAGCCCTGTTGATCCCAATGGGACAGACTTTGGAGTAAACATCCATAAGGACATAAGTTTACGTCCATCACACAAACATACAGTACAGACAACACAGGTTGGAAACATCTCAAAGGCTGTAAGACTGCCATAAATATGTTAAAACAGCTACCCCAACCTAGTACAGGCAGTCCTCAACTTACAACCGTTCATTTAGTGGCTGTTGAAAGTTACAGTGGCATTGAAAAAGTGACTTATGGTCACCTTTCACACTTAGAACACTTGCAGCATCCCTGTGATCACATAAATGACTCACGTTTATGACTGTTGCAGCATTTCGGGGTCACATGTTCCCCGAATTTCTGACAAGCCAAGTCAAGGGACAAGTCCTTGACTTAACAAATATGTTGCTAACTTAACCACTGCAGTGATTCATTTAACAGCTGTGGCCAGAAAGGCTGTAAAATGGGGCAAACCTCACTTAACAACTGTCGCGCTTAGCAACAGAAGGGCTCAATTTTAAGTCAAGGACTAACTGTGAACTCTAGATGTGAGGACTTCAGCTCCCATAATGCTCAGCCAGGCTGTCCAATCTACCTTGAGAGGATCAGGTTGAAGAGGGGGGAGAAAACTTTGCCCAGGATTGTTAACCTCCCACAAGAGGGAACAGACCGACATTTCATTCAAAGCCACTTTTTCCATTCTTGAAAACCAAGGTAAAATCCGATCCTTGGCTCCTCCCTGTGGCAAGACCATTTAAATAAAGCCAGGCATTTCCTATGTGTGAAGGAGGTTGCAAACAGAGTTTGCCTCAACCCACCAAGACTTTGCAATTGCATCAAAGTTGGCCGAGCACGTAGCAAACATACCCAGCTCATTTGGCAGTCATCCCTTGACAGTTCCAGGAAAATGTGGAATATTTACAGAATAAGTCAAGAGGGCCTCTCGGTGATCCCTGTCACAACAACTTGACCGTGTCTACTTTAAAAATGGAGTTCTTGCAAAAATAACAACAACAACAAAAGTCTTTTAAGTGCAGGCTACTGGAAAGAAATGGAGAAAAAGAAAAAAGCCCAAACTGGTAGGGTTTGTGAGATCACAATTCCCAAATGTTTTTTGTATGCTGTAGGGAAATCTTGGCAGGACTGAGAAAAATCTTCTCCCTGAGTTGGAAGGAAGAAGCCACCAGCCCCTGATTTCAGAGTTTCCTATTAATAAGAGAATAAAATGAGATATAGTCGAGAGTTAGGTTTCTCTGATGAGCTGTCTTGAGTTTCACTTTTGTTCAGGTAGGAAGGCCTGTCATGGTTCTGATAGATGAGACTAGTAAAAGCAGAATTCCAAGGCAAGAGGTTTCCTTCAAGAACATATTTATTGGCTACAGAGTATTGGCATGATCAAAAGTGAAGCCAAGACTGAAATTCCCTCCTAAAGGTTACAAGGTTACACAGTTGAATTCCCCACCCAGTAATATGTCCTAAATCACATTCCCCAATAAACTACTTTGGCAGGCTTTCTAACAGAAGCCTCAGCCCACCAAAACTCAGGCAGCAATGACCTTGGTTCCCACAGGACAATGTATTGTTTTGTCTAAACCTAAAAGCACACATCCCCCACTCCCAACACTGTGGCAACCGAAAACAAAGGGAAAATGGCTTCAGCTGAATTCATTGCAGCATTGACAAGGCCCTTTTATGGCTGTTCAATCAGAATATGTAAAAGTGGAACATGTACTCCGAGGAAAGACAAGCAATGGAAGCTCAACTTAAAAGTGCCTGGAAATCTCTATCTGAACATTGAGCAAGAGTTGATGTTGTTTTTTGAAATGAGCTAGAGGAAAGCAGAGACATATCTTCTAAATCAAGGATCACCAACCTTAACAACTTGTGGACCTGACCTGTGGACCTCAATTCCTAGGAGTTGATTGGCTGAGGAATTCTGGGAGTTGAAGTCCACAAGTTGTAAATTGCCAAGACTGGAGATTCCTGCTCTACATAACCAAATCCCAATCAGGAGCCACATTCAAAACCCCAATACGCAGGGAAGCCCCTTCCTTCCCTTTCTGTTTTGATGAAAGGCATTAAAGGCATTTATGAACACATTTGGCCTACTTAATGGTGTTCTGCAGCTCCACCATTGGTTTAAAGAGGCTTGGACAGCAATATAGGCCTTGTATAGGTGAAGCTCCAGATGTTCTATCTAGCAAGAAGAGTAAGCAAAGTTATTTAAGAACGCTGAAAGATCTAAAGAACAGCTATGGGGTGTCTCTAAAGTTACTGGGTAAAGGAAACAGCCTGGAAGAGAATGAAAAAATACTCTTAGAAAGTTGGAAAAGGAGGGCAATTTGGAGGCCGGGATTGTTATTTTACAAAAGGAATTTAAGGAAAGGCTTCTCCAGCTTGAAAACAGCCCATCCGTTTGTAGCAGAAATTGCGTGCTCTAAAACAGGAACACTTTTTAAATCTTTTCCAGATCTTTGGAAAGCAAAAATTTCTAGAGATGGAAAATTTCTAGGCCAAGCTATCCTTCTGTCCTTATTTTCAGTGGCAGGGAATTGTCTTCCCTGGGATGCCAACACGTTGACTGTCCGCACAAATCATTTATAGTTTTTTTAAAAAGTGTCATTTTCAGCACCACAGCTGTTATTCTTGAACACACTGACAGTAATATTTAAGTTAGCCAGCTTTGTCATAAACAAAGACTTTTTATCTGTTTATGTTTGAGTGTCTGCCTACATAGACAATTTATTTATAAAATAGTTCCAAGGCAATTCCATTCAAGCCAACAAAGTTATGTAAAATAACTTTCGCTCAAACTGAGCAGTAAATCTTAGTGAGAGTCTTTTTTTTAAAAGGGGGGGAGGGGAATAACGTAATTGTGACATTAAAATGTTGAATGTCTCTCAACATTGTTTTGTGTTTTATCATTTCGGACCCAATTGTATTTCTCCAAATGGTCTTTCTTCATGAAGTCTGTGTGAAAGACGTCAACAGTTTCTGATGGAATTTTTGTGGGGAGAAAAAATGATCTCAGATTAGTTAATAGTTAATCCATTAGTTAATCTGCCTTTTTCAAGATAAAACAGAACTGGGCACTTACCCTATTCCACCAATGGAATTCAGATCTCGGAAAGACATCTAAAGAACAAGTTAAACTAAGCTTTTCCCCATCAGGTGAGGATATGTTTGCGTATGTATGAATGATTTGCTTCTGGGTACAATTTAAGATGCTGGCTGCCACATGACTTGAGACTAGGTTATTTGAAGGACCATCTTTTCCTGGTCACATCTGCCCAACTCACCAGAGGGGAAGTTATAGGTCTCCTCTCCCAAGGAGGCACATCTGGTGGGACCAAGAAGAAGGGCCTTCTCCGTGGTGGCTCCCTCCCAGTGGAGCATCATCCCTATGTAGATAAATTGCCCCCCACTTTGACACTCTTTCATGAAGCCCTGAAGATCTGGCTTTGCCAATGGGCCTGAGAACCCCAGAGTGGAATGGACCCCATTAAATGCTCATGTGATTGTTGTTGTCGTCAGGCATGTGTGGGGGTATTGTTTTTTCATTGTTTTATATTGGGTTTTTATCTTTGTAAGCTGGCCAGAGTGACTGAGAGTTGGGCAGCCATATAAACATGAATGAATGAATGAATGAATGAATGAATCTATTTCAGATGGATAACTACATAGCTTAACACACTCTCTGATTCCTTTGGCTCATATTTATTTCCCCTCTCTTCCTCTGCTTAGGACAACATAGCCTAAAAGCCATCTTCAACCACACTTATGACCACTGAACAACCACATTCACACCAATGCAGATTGGCACCCCAAGTGACACAGATTGACAGGGTGGACTCTGAAGGTCTGTGAGAGGAAGAACATGCTATCCCACCCCCTTATCTTTGTTGCAATCTCAATTGCTCTTTTCCCCTGCAGTTCCATGACATTCATGCCCACAGAGGATGAATTAAATCTTTCTCCTTGTAGCGGTGAGCCTGGTTCATTTGCTCTCCTGGAGGTCACGCTTTTAAAGTACGATAAAAACAGAAGGAGACAGAAGAGGAGAAAAGCTGGAGCCAAGGGCACCTTTAGAGCATTCTGCACATAGCCAAGAATGAAACCGAGTGAAGGATCCCCAATGCATCAGCCTCACTTCAAAGACAGACTAATCTCAAAAATCCAAGAAGCGTCATGCGGTGGCTTTTGAAAGCATTCTTGGTCCTAAGAAGACAGAGGTCACTGTTCAAGCCAGTCTGGATGGCAGACCTGCTTTTGAGTCATATTTTCCAAAGAGAAGCAGCGACTTCCAAAATAGTTGAATTTCTCATGATGTTTTGGCTCAGATGAAGTCCAAAACCAGCACTGCGTGACCAAATAATTGCATGCCAAATACATTTCCACAGGAATCCTTATTCATTTATGGGCCTTGCTTATTTCTATTAGCCTTTGCCTTTACATGTATTCAAGACGGACAGCGGTTAATATTTATGTGTTATTTATACGTACGGATGTAGGTTTATACGTATGTCGTATGTAGCATGTTTAAATGTGTGTTAAGTATGTGTATGCTTTTGAGAGCAAGCAACAAAATTTCATTTTTAACGCATGCCAATATGCCCACAGTAAAAAATGACAATATCTATCTACAACTAGTGTCTGAATTCAGTTTCTCTCCACCACCCATCCAGCCTTACCACTCCACCTGAAAACCTACAGCTAGCCAGCAGCTGGTCAAACACCTTCCGCGCCCCCCCCCCCTTCCCAACACAGACTGAGAAACAGCAAAGTCAACATTTTAGCAACAATTCAGAAAAGCAACGAGCAGCAACAGGAGCCACAAACCGAATGGCTAAATGAAGGCGACACGTAGAGCTATACAGTAACAAAACATACCAACAAAGGTTTAGACAATATTCTTATGAAGCTCAGGAAATTTTGCCTGTACCATTTCTCGAAAGAACCCCATCACACCAACACAGTTCATGAAAATTTAGGTCAGTTCAGTCTTTGTTTCTTCTGCTTTGTTCTAAAAGGCCGGTTCCCACCCCAAGGCTATGATATTGATCGTCAACCTTGATACCGAGAACTACAGTGAATTATAAATTGTTCTCCGGTGACTTTCAACCCAAACATTATGATAGCCATAATGAAACCCTCTGAGCTTTAGGTGTTCTTTACCTGGGGCTAAGATGAACTTGGAAAATTCATCAAGGCTTCAGAACCGAAAGACAGAACAAGGCGCGCTCTGAAATGAACAGTTGCCTTCTGTTCCGGAGACACTGAATAAAGAGGAGAGGCAGAAATAACTCTTTAATTTCATCCCAGGTTTTCTCCAAGGGTTTTCACTTATTTATTTTTTTTGACTCACTGTCAGCTGCACTACTGAGTAACGTGTCTTCGGACTGCGGGGGGGGGGAGGACCTTTCTTGCATTCTTCCCAATCCCTAACTCAATAAATGTCATTAAATAATCTCCCAAATTAGTTGGGTTTTTTTTTTTGCAGACGTTTCATTACCCAACTAGGTAGTGTCATTGGTGCTAGAAGGGAGTGAGGTTTGGTTTCGTTATAAAGAGAGCGAATCTTACTCCCTTCTAGCACTGATGATGTTACCTAGTTGGGCAATGAAACGTCTGCAACAAAACAGAAAAGGTCAGAGTGCAACTGAGGACCTCTCATTTTAACCCTGATATGCAAATATTCTCTTCTATCTATAATCTCCCCGGCTGGCCTCAACACAGTAGAGTGGGGTGTATATTTTGTTTTTCTCTTTCAAATGAGAGAACAAATTTTGGTTAGCGACCATAATCCAAATTCTCTTCTCTTCTAAGAGAGAAATAATTCTGTTTAAGACTAACATTCTAAAGGGAGAGTCCTACTGAGTTTGAGGAAGTTTATTTTCAAGGCAGCCTGTTTTGTCCTATAACTTTCTTTTCAAACCTTCAGTTTATAAGCCAGGCTGGCTGGGGAATTCTGGGAGCTGAAGTCCACATAGCTTCAAATTGTTAGGGTTGAGTAACATTGCTTTATGATGACAAAACATGTTTTTAGGAATGACAATTGGTCCATTAAGGTGAAGGCAGCTGCCACCTTTGTAGAAAGCAGGAGACCGTTGCATTTATTTATTATTATTTATGTATTACTTTTTTAAAATCATGTATCTTCCCTATAAGGTGGAGACTGGGACTTGGTCATCCCCAAACAATTGAGCAGTTAAAAGCCTGGTATGGTTTTGAGACTGTTCACTTCCAAACATGAATACACAGCATTCAATCTTCCAGCTTATTTGCTGTTTTGGAAAAGTTTGCCTAGGAAACACCTAATACTCTCAAGATTCATAAATCGGATGTATTTCATGCTGATATTTATAAACTGCCTAAATATATCCCATGGGATGCTGGGTGTTAAAACAATACATCATTTTTACATTACATTCTATTTTGGGTCTGTGTTTTCACACATTTGACCATGTGGGTTGTTGGTGAATGGCTGGAAAATGATGGCTTAGGATGGGGCTACGGGAGAATCAATTACAAAAGGGTAAAGAGAAGTTCAGTGCTCTAAAAAAGACAACAACAGTTTCGTTAGTGTGAGTTTAGGATTTGCTTCCAGGTGAGTGCCAATCACGACTGGAGGGATCTGCTTTAAAATTCACAAAATGACCGTGGGCTACACACCTCTTCCTTAAGTCAAAAGTTGAATAGGAGAGAAATGAGCCAATCTGTCAATTTCATTTTTCCCTAGTTGCAAATTAATGCAATTCTGCATCAGTTTTACTATGTTTCAAAACAGAAAATCCCACCACCACTCATTTTTATAGACCAGGGGTTCTCAACCTTGGCAACTTTAAGACTTGTGGACTTCAACTCCCAGAATTCCTCAGCCAGCTTTGCTGGCTGAGGAATTCTGGGAGTTGAAGTCCACAAGTCTTAAAGTTGCCAAGGTTGAGAACCCGTTATAGACGCTTTTGCCTAAGTACAATAGTTTTTTTTTTCAATTTCCCCTTTATGTGCTTCTTTTAGCGAGTTACTTTCTTTCAAAATACCTGTTTTGTGTACGTTTGCTCAATCACATCCCTAGGAGCATATTCTTGTGTTAGCATGGACATTTTATCTAATGCCATAGCCAGAAAAAAAAAATGGATTTTGGCATGAAACTATGTTCTGGTTCAGGAATGGGCTACATACATTTGCACGTAAAGGCAAAGCCATTCCCTGAATTTCTGTCCCTTTCTCCAGGTTTGCATACCACATTGAGCTTCTTGGAAATAAGATGAGAATATATCACATGCTAAAGACATGTATTTGACCACCCAACAAGGTCAGATACAGTGCACATACCCCAAATCCTCTAAGACATTTCCATCTAAAGAAAGACAGGGGGCATGCATTTTCCATAGTGGTCCCTGCCCTACACAACATCCTCCCCTGGGGATCTGGTAGGTCCCTACCATTTCAGACTTCTAAAAGATTGCAAAGAGCTGGCTGATCCCCAGGATGATGAAATGGAAACTCAAGTTTTGTTGGATGCATCCATGGAGGATGCCTAAGGCAACAGGCTTTTGTTTTTATGGTCTGTATTTTTTTTCTTGTTTTTTTTTTGTTGTTATTGTTGTTGTTGTTGCCAGGGCTTTTTTTTTTGTCATACAACGCCCAGAACGGAGTTCCGGCACCTTTTTTGGATGGAACCTTGTAGGGTAGGCAAAGCGGGTTGTATGACATGTGTGAGTTCCGGCACCTTTTTTTTTCTTTTCAAATAAAGCACTGGTTGTTGCTATGAGCCATCCAGAGTTATGTCTTAAGTTATGTCTATTTTTAATTTCAGTTCATGAAGGAAGAGGAAGAGGAGCAGAGGGAAATCAACGTACTCCATTTTCTTCCCTTCTTCTCATCTTCCAGCAAGCCCTAAAACTTTCAGCAAATTAACAAGGGTGACGATCTTCTGTAAGGGCGATTCGTTAAAAATAAGAATCTATAGAAAAGTCAAACTTTCAAGCTCATGAAGATCAATAGCAGGAGGGACTTTCCTGGCACATCTGGATTGCTTATGAATAGACCTCTCCTTCCTTTCTAATTTCTTGCCGGAGGGCTGAAAAGTCCAACAAGGCTGTTATATGATGACTGCAAAAGGTCCCGACTTGTAACGCGGCCACATTTTTCAGGAAGTCTAATTAATATGCTGGAAGACATATGATGGAATGCTAATTACCAGCGAGACATATGGAAAGCATATTTTGAAAGGACATATGGAGGAGCTTTCAGAAAAGGGCACTTGAGGACATATTAATGTATTAATTGCACCAGGTTCTGATGAAGAATGCTCTTTTGCTAGAAGTACTAATATTCCCTTGAATCATAAATGTCTGCTTTACTCCTGAAAGACCTTTTAAGGCAACCTTTTCCAACTCACTGCCTTCCTCATATGCCAGACTTCAAGAAGCTGCACAGTGTTGCAGGCTAACTCTGCCCACCGCCAGCAGTTCAATCCTGACTAGCTCAAGGTTGACTCAGCCTTCCATCCTTCTGAGGTCGGTAAAATGAGGACGCAGATTGTTGGGGGCCACATGCTGACTCTGTAAACCGCTTAGAGAGGGCTGTAAAGCACTATGAAGCGGTATATAAGTCTAAGTGCTATTGTTATTGCTATTCAATAATCTCCAACAGGGCCAAAATATGGATATTGAAATAATTCGACATATCCACCCTTCGTGCAGCTTGCTCCTTTCCTTTCCATCTTGGTTTTTTTTTTAATTTTGTCAATTTTAACATTTTAATGTTTGGTCTTGTTGCCTTTACTTGGGTGTCAGCCACCTAGAGGTGCCTCCAGGTGCAAAGGGCAGCATGTAAATTTCATAAATAGAATAGAGAAATAAAATATCTGAATGGGAAAGAAGGTTAAAGAAAGAATGGTTAAAGAAGGCCTCTTTAAAGAAGCTGAAGCAGCTTCATGGATGAGAAGCGAAACGTCTTCAAAGAAAAACAAGAAAGTCCAGTTGCCTCATGAAAAAAGCATCTCTGGGATAAGTTCTCTTTATGATTTCCCTTATGAGTTCACGTATGTAAAGTTGAAGTATATTCACCAGAAAGGGAAGGAAAGAGTAGGGATTTAAAATAACTTCTGCAAAACTATATTTGATGTAGAGAGATATTCTAAACATTTTAAATCAGTGTGTCCCATGACCACTTCAACCCTCCTAATCATTCATCTGAGAATTCCTCAGGCAAGTAAGGGCAGGATATTATTTTTGCCTTTGGTCTTCATCGTTGTCATAGTCTTTGTTCTCCTCTCTAGACTACTTCCTTACACCTGGCTGACCTAGTCTGGACTCAGAAGTCCTATCAATTTGAGAAGAGACCACGGGGCTACGAGGCTATTTTGGGAAGTTGAAGTCTGCAAACCATTTCTTGTAGGGTTGCCGAGAGAACAAAATTAACGCATCCTTGAAATTGCCAGGAGGCAGTTGTGATTGGAAGGAGATTTTTCAGCGCTACGTTCAAAAATGAACATGTTTATACCTGAGTCCATGTCAGAGTTCTCCAACCTTTCCGGGCTCGCGGCCCAGAGGGAAGAGCAGCTTCCAAATTTCTGCGTGTATGTTCGTGGCCCGTTTGCACATGTGCAAATAGGCACTAGGCGCCACGGGGGTGCACAGCCGTTTGCACATGCGCATGGCACCAGCGCATGCTGCATGCATAAACATGGGCACTAGTACTGTGCCAGTGGGCATGGCCCCATTTGCGTGGCCACTGGCACAGTACTAGTGCCCATGTTTATGCATGCAGCATGCGCTGGTGCCATGCGCATGTGCAAACGGCTGTGCACCCCCGTGGCGCCTAGTGCCTATTTGCACATGTGCAAACGGGCCACGAACACACACCTCCGTGCTTGTGGCCCATTCGTGCATGCACAAATGGGGTGCACATGCCCCCCTGCATTAGCGTTCCTGTTCGCGCTCGTGCACATGCTCAAACAGGGTCATGGGCGCTAGCGCAAGGGGCCGAAAATGCACCCACACATGCGTGCCCTGGCCAGCCATTTCTGTGGCCCACTAGCCAAGAACCCTCGGCCCGGTACCATACCCCTAGTCCAGAGGTAGGCCACCTTGGCTCTTTTATGACTCGTGGACTTCAAGTCCCAGAATTCCTGAACCAGCATAGGGTAGGCTCAGGAATTCTGGGAGTTGAAGTCCAAGAGTCATAAAAGAGCCAAGGTGGCCTACCCCTGCCCTAGTCTATGTCATTCAGGTTAACAGAGCTGAGTCGAGAGTCAAGATTTGGACATTTGGGAGAAGAAATGAGGGACTTCAGACCTCCAGAAATAAAAAAAATGATGGGAATTTTACTGCCGAGTTATCTGGCTGAGCTTCCCAATCTCTGAGAAACAAAGTGAAATTTCAACATCCAGCCAAATCATAATTACTACTAAACTGTCATAATGCTAAGATGCTTTTCCAAAGGCAACCGGAGTTTTCTTGTGGTTTTTTCCCTTGAAAATATTTCAGTATTTCTGGGATGAGAAACAAAACATTTTCAAAGAAAAAAAGATAAGAAAAGTCCAGTTGCTTTTGGAAAAGTACCTTTGGACAACCGTGATTTGGATGATTGGGAGTCTCACTGCTGAGAACAGTGCTCACAACAACCATGCAATTCACTTAACAATCGAGGCAGAAAAGGGAGTCATTAAATTGGATGCAACTTACTTAAACAACCGCATCGTTTAACAATGGAAATTCCCATCCCAACTGTGGTCATAAATCAAGGCATACCTATATTAATTATTAGTGATACAGACTAGTTCTTTGCTATTAGAGAGGCATATTAATAGAACTATCTCAAGCAGAATTTCACAGACTTAATTGGGGAGGGGGAAAAAAATCAAACTCAGAGGACTGTTTTGTTTCATATTGATAAAAATATTCCCAGACTTCCTGTTGTGAAAAATAGGAACTGTACGATGTTATTAAGTTCCAGAATATATATATGGAATGAATAAAGCGCGTTCATATATGTGTGTGTGTCTCTGTGTGTGTCTGTGTGTGTCTGTGTGTGTGTCTGTGTGTCTGTGTAGGTCTTTAGTTATTCGGGTTTTCTCCCGCGTAAAATTGGAAGTGTCTTGGCGACGTTTCAACGAAGTCCCATTCGTCATCTTCAGGCTGGTGTTTTCAGCTTCGTGCTTCGAGGAGCTTGAAGCATGAAGCTGAAAACACCAGCCTGAAGATGACGGATGGGACTTCATCGAAAATATAAAATCCCAAAGAGCTCCTGTCTGCACGGACCCCAGCCACTGGTGATTACTTGGCCACAATGCTCGGCTTTATAACTTTGAGTCTTTGTTAAAGGAAATTCCTTCTTTTTTCCCCCCTGTTAGCGTTTCACAAAAGAGTCCTTACCTGTCCACTGGCGTCCCAAAGGATTACAGCCTTTTCATCAAACTCGCTGCTTTGCGCACGACCCAAGGAAAGCTAGGAGGCTGTACAGTTATCTCCCTTGGTGTAATTCTAAACCATACAACCTACTACCTCAGCTTGGATACATGCAAGAAGTCAAAAAAAGAAAAGAAAAATAATGATGGCAGGGTAGGGGGACAGTAAAAGTAAAGGGAAGCATCGTCTTCCAGAGCTCACCAGACTTTCACAAAAGTCTTAGAGTTGGCCAGAAATACAGCTGATCTCTACAAATTAATTAAACGGGGAATGAGTTTCATTCCCCAGCTCAAGAACCATCAAATATCAAATCAATAGAGAGCAGACAGTAGCAAGCATGGAAGGAGACAAGCGATCTGCAAGGAAACAGAGGGAACTCAAAGCACATGAAGGAGACACAAGGGCTTAAAATCCTTCCAAACTAGAATTAGTGGGTCTGGGCAAGAGGCTAATTAATGGCCAGCTGTAGAGAGGCGTCATCCAGCTAGCCAATCCAACACTGTTTTGCCAAGATTGAACCAGGATGATGCATTCAACTTTATCATTAGTCTTTGAAAGCTCTCTTATAAAAGTCTAAAGCAATATTTCTCAACATTGGCAGCTTAAAGATGGATGGACCTCAATTTCCAGAATTCTACAGCCAGCTACGCTGGATGGGGAATTATGGGAGTTGGAAGTCCACCCATCCTCAAATTGGCAAGGTTCAGAAATGCTGGTCTAACATATCTCTTCAGCTTGGCTGCATGTTGGCTTTCTTACTAGTTTTATCTGAAATGTAGCTTATATCAAAATGCCATTTTCAGACAGGATCTGGAGAGCTAATGTTGTTCTATGTTACGCCACATTGCAAGTCTGAAAGAAGAGGCTAACCATTGTGCCAGAATGTTATACTTTTAGTAGCAGAATTTTGAGCTGGAACGATTCAGGTAAGTATTTTAGGCTGTTCAGCAGATAAGCGAAACAGCTCCTTTTTCCAAGATGAAAAGTGAGAGTAAAAACAAACAAATTTACAGGGCAAAGAACAGTGAAAAATAATAACAGGGTGATGTTTTTCACAACAATGTAACTTAGGCTGTAACAAAAGGAAAACCCATATCCAAGCCCAAATGAAATTTAATTGGAATAAAAAGAGGAAAAATTTCCCACAACATTTCAAAGTGTGGGCTGACAGATTCCAACCGAACGGAGGGGGAAAGGTCATGAAATTATAGCACATGTGATCAAGATGTTCAGCCAATCAGAATTAATAAATGACATTGAACTCTATCAACATGATTACTTTGACGGCATTACAAGAACTTCATATTTTAAAAGCCCTTTAGTCGCTGTGCCTCTGTACCAAATATTACAAAAATCACATGTTGATCAAGTCTTCCAAATCTATAATTGTTACAAATTCTTCTACTGGAATTATTACCTTCAATAGAAGAACATTTTTCTAAGACTGTTTGGTTGATCTTTACTTAATGAAAGGTGCCACCTGTTAATTTTGGTGGAACTTACTCCAAAATAATTCCAAGTAAATTTATCGCATGCGTAAACCTTAAAAACATTTTTTCTAGAATCAAGATGTAAAGCTGTCGAGATAAACTTTATTGACGTACTACTGAAAATTCACTACTCAAGTGAAGGAACCATTTTTACAACAAGTTGCAAATGAGTTGTTTGAAGAGTTGACCCAGAAACAATTTCTGTGGGATACAGCTGGAAAACACTTTGGATTTGATATGGAGGAGGAACACATTGTTGTGGGAATGCAGTACAAGCTTGAGGTTCATTAAAGTAACTTTGTCTTTGTCCACTACTGCTTCTGCTACAGCTGTGTGATCCCGGAAACAGATGTGGCTACTTTAATTAGTCCTAGGTCAGTGGTTCTCAACCTGTGGATCGGGACCCCATTTGGGGTCGAACGACCATTTCACAGGGGTCGCCAAACAACGCAGTCCGCCATTTTTCCCCCCTTTTCCTTAGCTGTGCTACTCCCTTTTATTCTATTGGCTTTTGAAAGCCAATAGAAGAGACTCTCTTGAATAGAGTCTAATTCTATTGGCTTTCAAAAGCCAATAGGAATTGTCCAAGCTGTCTCTGCCCTGCTGAGCCCGCCAAAAGTCCCATTCTGCAAACGGTGCTGCACCAGTTGAGTAGTCCTCGACTTACGACCGGTTGAGCAGTCCTCGACTTACGACCGGTTGAGTAGTCCTCGACTTACGGCCGGTTGGGGATCGCGGCATTAAAAAGGTTGAGAACCACTGTCCTAGGTAGAAGACATGCTACCGTTCGTACATGTTGTGAACATCTAATTTTAAATGTAACCATAGCATTATACAGCTCTAATCTGGTACTGAATTGACATATAAAATATATGTACCAATAACATTCTATATCAGTGGTGGCGAACCTATGGCACGGATGCCAGAGGCAGCACTCGGAGCCCTCTCTGTGGGCACACATGCCATTGCCCCAGCCTTGCCTCTGCCCACGACCCCCTCCTCATCAAGAGCCTCCCTGGAGGAGAGTTGTCCCTGAGTGTGGCCCATGCAGAGCAGCGCAGCCAAGGACATGGCAGCCAGGCAGCATGGACAAGACTCTGCCCTCACGCCCCAATGCGCACAGTTGATGCTACGGGGCGTGGGCAGAGAGCGTGACCACCATGGCACTACTGGGCTGCCTGGGCGATCTGCGGCAGGCCCTGGAGGTGGTGAGTGGCTCTGCGGGCAGGCAGGGTGGGGCGGAATGGGGGCGGGGCAGGGGGTGGAGCAGGGGCGGGGCCAGTTTTTGGGCACTCAGTCTCCAAAAGGTTCGCCATCACTGTCCTATATCATCCCCTTAATTCCTGAGATCTGAACTTTTCAGAATATTGTGTTGCTATTCCCAACTTTTTTTAAAACAAAAAACAAAAAAAAAACAGGTACAGATATTAAGTAAACCCAAGTATATATACCCACAACTACTTTCCAAAAGCTTCCCCCCAAAAATACAGACATAGGAAACAGCATTATATGAAACAAATAATGGAAATTCATTGTATTTTTTTTTATTTTGGAAAAAATTCGCAAACTGATGCAAAAACAGCCGAAATTAATTCAAAGTAAAAAAAAAAGGAGCACAGAACCCTGCTGAAATTGACAAGTGACCCATTTGTTTAGGATGAGATGAAAGTTTGGTTTTGCCCTAGATCTGTCATCTCAACAAGGAGACATGATCAAGGTGTCATTTGGTGGTGAGTCAAAGAGATTGCCCTTCACCTTCTTCATATATGGATAAGGATCTGTCTACAACAGGGGTGGGGAACCTTGGCTCTTTTATGACTTGTGGACTTCAACTCCCAGAATTCCTAAGCCAGCATTTATATCCCTTTATTATTTTTACAAATAACTCATGGCAGCAAGCATATCCAACATGGCTTCCTCCTCCTTTTCCCCCCACAACAACCCTATGAGGTAGGTCAGGCTGGGAGAGAATGATTGGCCCAAAATCACCCAGATGGCTTTCCTGGCTAAGGCGGGACTAGAACTCACTGTCTCCTGGTGATTGGCCCAAAGTCACCCAGATGGCTTTCATAGCTAAGGCGGGACTAGAACCCACTGTCTCCTGGTGATTGGCCCAAAGTCACCCAGATGGCTTTCATAGCTAAGGCGGGACTAGAACTCACCGTCTCCTGGTGATTGGGCCAAAATCACCCAGATGGCTTTCCTGGCTAAGGCGGGACTAGAACTCACCGTCTCCTGCTTTTTTAGCTCTCCTTTGGGAAGTTTTGTTTTATTTTAGGTTAACCATTGCCTCTAACTTACGTTTCCCCACTTGGCAGAATCTCTTTGTTGATTTCCAAGTGATTTTCACCAATTATGTCTTTACTCAATTAGTGCAATTATAGATAATTATGTAATTAGGGTGAATATGTGCAGTCACATAATAACAATGTGACAATACAGTATGTGCTGATGTCACAAAGGCATTTGTGAGTTAAATGCAGCCAGAATGGAAGTATTATCTGCTTCAGACCCTAAAGTTTCTTTTAAATTTGTATACTTTGGGTTTGTTTGTTTTTTTAAATTTCTTTTGATTAACTTGAGCTCTTGTTTTTAACAGGGTTTTTTTAAACCATATTTTAACGAGTAGAAACAATTGTTGATCCCGTTTGTGTTGGATCGGCAGATATATCCAATGTGTGTTGAACTTGGAACAAGGAGAAAACTCAAAACCAAAGAATACAATACTGGTGTCCACACAGCAGAAATAGGCACGATAAGACATTGCTTTGGGACAAACCCAAACATTTTTCAACATACTGGACGCTATTTGCAAATCTTCTATCTCAGGAGATGTAGGGCACTGGGACTTCAATTCTTCCCTTCTCCTTCTCACATCTTATGTTTCAAAACAGTGTTTGGAATTAGAGGTAGTCCATGACTTACATAATTTCCTTTAATAACCGTTGGAAGTTACACCAGCCCCGAAAAAAGCGACACGGCTATTTTTCACGCAACCCTTGCAGCAGGTCACGTGATCAAAATTCAGACGCTTGGCGACTGACTCCTATTTATGACGGTCACAGCGTCCCAGGGGGAGTCAGGGGATCCCCATTGGCAACCTTCTGATGAGCAAAGTCAAGGGGGGGGGAAACGGGTTCACTTAACAACCGGGCTACTAACTTAACCCCTGCAGTGATTCATTTAACAGCTGTGGCAAAAAGGTCATAAAATGGGGGCAAAACCTGCTTAACAATGGTCTCACTTAGCAACAGATTGGGGAGGGGTCTCAATTGTGGTCATAAGTTGAGGGCTACCTGTAATATCTTACTCGCAATGAGACATTTGACTAGCTGGGAATATAGGAGTTGAAATCCAATATATGTAATGATAACAACAACAATAATAACAACAACAACAATAATATAGAGTTGAAAGGGACCTTGGAGGGGAAATAACATGGAGCCTACCTCCTTGTAGACCAGGGCTGGGGAAGATACCATGTTAGCAAAGGCTGAAGTTGGAAGGCTGAGAAGTAAAATGGCGTTTGACAGGGGAGAAGATCTCTGAGAATGGACTAACACCACCTTCTTGAAGCTAAGCCATCTAGATATGGTCATCATCTAGATGAGACAGTGCTTGGAAGCCTGGATCCGCTGCTTTGAGTTCCAGCCTGGGAAAAATGAGCGGCAGGGGTACCAAGAAACAAAATGGCTAAGAGGAAAAAGGAAGGCATGCACAGCACATGGAAAAATGAGAAAAAATCTCAACTAATCTAGCAGGCCTACAATCTCTAGCAATGTTTTAGCAGTTCTTCTTTCCTCCTCCCCCATTTTCACGAGCAGATCCCGTAAAGCTGTGCTTTTGTGAAAGAGTTTTGTGAAATCAAGAACAATGTGGAACATGGGTACAAGGTAAGGAAACTGATATTTGATAGATACCACTCCATCGTTCCTTGCCATTGTTCATGGTGACAGGACCAATTTGTGGTTGACTGAAGCCAGTGCAATCTAGGTTGCATTAAGAAAAGGATAGAATCAAGATCATGTGAGGTATTAAGTACCGCTCTATAAAGCCATAGCAAGGCCACATCTGGAATACTGCATCCAGTTTTGGTCACAAGACTATAAAAAAGATGTTGTAGAAAGAGTGCAAAGAAGAACAACGAAGATGATTAGTGTCCTGGAGGCTAAAACATATAAAGAACTGGGGATGGCTAGCCTAGTGAAGAGAAAGACCAGGGGTGACATGATAGCAGTCTTCCAATATTTGAGAGGCTGTCACAGAGAGGAGGAGGTCAGCCTATTTTCCAAAGGGCCTGAAGGCCAGACAAGAAACAATGGATGGAAACTAATCCAGGAGAGAAGCAAATAATAATTAAGGAGGAATTTTCTGACAGTGAGAACAATCAACCAATGGAACAGCTTGACTTCAGAAGTTGTGGGTGCTCCATCACAGAAGAAGACTGGACAGCCACTTGTCAGAAATGGTATAGGGCACGGGTCAGCAACCCGTGGCTCCAGAGCCGCAAGTGGCTCTTTGAGCCTTCTCCAGTCCTCCGCCATTTGCAGAGAGAGAGACAGAGAGAGGCACTTGTGCTTCCCTTCTCTCTCTCTCTCTCTCTCTCTGTGTGTGTGTGTAAAAAAGAAAGTAGTCTCATGCTGTTCTCTGACAAGCTTATTGGGTGGGGCTCCTGCCTTTGCTGCATCTCCGCAGAAAGCAGCAGAAAGCAGCAGTGCTCTCTCTCTCTCTCTCTCTCTCTCTCTCTCTCTCTCTCTCTCTCACACACACACACACACACACACACACACACACACACACACACACTGGGGGGGAGGAAGAGGACTGGCAGACCAAGGGCAGGAAAGAGCCAGCCCAATAAGAATGTGTGTCAGCTTGTCGGAGAGCAGCGTGAAGCCAGCTTGCCAGGTGAGCAGAAGATCGGAGAGAGGGAGAGAGAGGGGGAGAGAGGAAAGAGAGAGAAAGGGAGAAGAAAGAGAGAGAGGGAGAGAGCGAGAGAGAGGAAAGAGAGAGAGGGGGAGAGAGGGGGGAAATAAAAAAAGGGAGAGAGAAAAAAGGGAGGGAGGGAGAGAGAGAGAGGGAGAGAGAGAGAGGGAGAGAGAGAGAGGGAGAGAGAACTCATGCACAGCAGCCCTATTTCTTTTTAATTAAACTCTTCAATCAAGCCTTTTCCCTCCCGGGGCGCATATGCGCACAAGTTTTGCGGCTCCCAGTGTTTTCTTTTCTGTGGGAAATGGGTCCAAGTGGCTCTTTGAGTGTTTAAGGTTGCCGACCCCTGGCATATGATCTTCTGCTTGAGCAGGGGGTTGGACTGAATGATCTACAAGGTCCCTCCCAACTCTGTTACTCTGTTAATCTGACCCTTCTGAAGCTTCCACAGAGGACTTCTCTGAGGTCTCCCTCTCTCTCCCCCTCCTTCCCTCCCTCCCCAGAGGGAGAGGTGTAGACCTTCACAAATTCAAGCTCACCGAGAAAGATGGAGGATGTTGTTGACAGGATGAAAGACCAAGAAGCTAAGAATGCTGGATGAGGGAGGTGGTGTATGCACCGGAGAAAAGGCCTCGATTTAGTGCTATGATAAATATTTATAGACAGATGGTTCCAGCTTTAACCCAGCTAGCTCTTGTTAAAAAGAATCAGAGCCGTTGAAGGTGAACCTCTTGTTGAAAGGAGCCAATGCAAGGCAGCTTATTATATCATTTTATGTGTATATTTAGCTGGTTTACACACATACATTTCAGAGCGCAGAGCTATTAATCACTTCTCCTGAGAACAAGCTTCCTTAACTGTTACCTGCCCAGCAGCTACTTCATCCCGTTTTATTTCACCCTATCTGGCTGAGATAAGAACTGTCATTTTAAGAATCGGTGCCTGGGCTTTTTTATTTTTTCCCTTCCTCCTTCCCTGACCCTTTCCCCCTTGGGTACCATGTTTTTCTGAGAGCTATTGGTCTTCATGATAGAATAAATACACTTTAGTTAGCAATTGATCTATCACCAGGTGGTTATTGTTTTTTGGGGGGGGGTTGCAAGTCTATTTTACATATCCAGTCTTTTGTTTTGTTTTTGTTTTTGTTTTGTCTACGCCAGACAAAGAAAAAGCTTCTTCCTCTCAAAAGTCTACCATTTTTAGATAACTACTTACAAATTCTTAAGGACTGGGAAGTACAGACATAATCAATTATCTACTCTGGGAATAGCAATAACCGGAAAGCCAGCAAACAATGTGGCAATTAGGGTTTCTTCATCTTCCAGAATTCCGATTCAGGAATTGGCTTATATGACAACCATCCTGCCCTCAAACAACACAAAGGAAAACACTGTGGCAAAGCATTGTCTTCGGGAAGCAGAAAGCATCCGTGGGCAGTTCCAATCCTAATGCAGTCAAGAAGGCCTATCTATTGTACCAATGCTACCAGGAAACATAACCCAGGACAGACCATCTCAACATGACAGCTTGCTGACTGATAGGAGAAGAACCCCGGAATCCTCGCGGCTGTCTTAGTAGTGTGGAACCACAACTCAGAAGCTACATCCAGCATGCCCAAAGGCCACAGATGACAGTAGTCGCAATCCAGTAACCTCTGACTCACTGCAGGCTCCCTAGTTCTGCCTTAAATCTCGGATCAATATTAGGTGTCTTCCTGGATATAGAAGGGAAACGGGGGGGGGGGCTCCTGGAGATAGTGTGATCAAACCTCTAGGATATTCCATAACTTCATGCATGCTATATAATCTGGAATTGACTACCAAAAAGGGGGGAGGGAGGGAGGGAGGGAGGGAGGGAGGGAGGAAGGAAGGAAGGAAGGAAGGAAGGAAGGAAGGAAGGAAGGAAGGAAGGAAGGAAGGAAGGAAGGAAGGAAGGAAGGAAGGAGAAGGGGAAAGGGAAGGGAGTGAAAGGGAAGGGGAAGGGAAGACTTGTGTGGTTGTATCCATTCAGTGTAGGATGTTATCAATGTTTAGTGAAATCTTCAAAATCAAAACATGAGAAGGCTGAGGAGGGTGACTGGTGACAAACAGGACAGGAAACCCTGGAAGTTCAGATGGGCAGACTAACAACATGCAGCCTCTGGAGACGGGACTGCATCTCCCAGAATCCCTTGGCCTTGCCCTCGCTGGCTAGGGGAAAGGGAGATGGGAGTCCCAAATAGCTGTAAGTCACAAGAAAGTCACAGGCCTGGACAAAAAAGGAGGGGTTCTCTGAAACAAACAGACGAGGGCTCCCAATTTGGTTCAAAGAAGGTGGCGATGCTTCCAGAGATTGGACAGGAGAAGCTCAGCAACAGTGCATCTGTTTGCATACTGGAAGTCCCCTACTTACAGCCACAAGTGGAACCAGAATTTCCATCGCTAAGCAAGGCAGCTGTTAACTGAGCCACACCCGATTTCACAACCTTTTTGCCACAATTGTTAAAGGGAATCACTGCAGTGGTTAAGGCGAATCCAGCTTCCCCCCATTGACTTTGCTTGTCGGAAAGGGCAGGTCACAAATGACCTCGGGACACGGCAACCGTCATAAATACACGCCAGTTGCTACCACCCAACTGTGGCCGTGGGAATGCTGTGACGGTTGTAAATGAGAGGACCGGCCATAAATCACTGTTTTCATTGTCACTGTAACTTCGAGCAGTTGCTAAATGAGTGGTTGTAAATCAAGAACCACGTCTACAAAAGGTGCCTGGTTAGTCCCAGGTAAGTATGCAAAAAAGGCTGGTTTGATGCTTAGCAGAATTGCTGCTGGCCAGTGTGGTCCATTCTAAGTCAGATGAAGCTATGAATTGTTTAGGATAAGTCAGCTCCTCTATATTCATTAAAACTATTCAAAAATACCTGCTCAGTTCCTATCTTGAATTGATGCCGATCTCCTTACGTTTAGGCTAATTTGGGACCACTTTAAATTTTGCTCTATATTTCAAGAGGAGAACAAAAGTAGAGAGAAGAAGAGGCAGATCAGGGGCAGGTGGGCAGGGCTTCCACTTTTGCAAACGAGGGGGGGGGACATTTACAGCCTGTAAATCCACCATTTGTGCATTGGCCAAGCAGACACATACCTATAGATACAAGCTTGTGTAGGATAGGAGCACAAGTTCGGATCTACGGGTTTGTGGCAACCGGCAGAAAGGTCTTCTCCTTAATAGCAGTAGGAGCAGTAGCATTCATAATCATAAGTTTTAATCACAACCATTTCTGGAAATAAAAACACAAACCTGTTAGAAACGGTCAAAAGTCACAGCGAGCCTTTGCAAGACGCGCCATAAAAACAAAGAAACCTGCCTTTGTTCTGAATTCTGGTGGTGGTGGAGGAATGAAAGATCAGTTCTCCACCCCGGGAGGTCTCCCAAGGCGCTCCTGAAATTCAACCTGCACACGGATCACTCACAAACACTGGCTGGACCAAGAAAGACTATCTGGGCCCCAAGTCCCTTCTCTGCTCCGCTCCTAGCTGCTTCTTTTTTTTGTTCCTAGTCTGCATATTCTTGTAAGCTGGCCAGTTCTTTCTATTTCACCCCCTTCCAGTTCTCTCTAGTTTCCCACTTCTATTTCTCTTTTCCAACTGCTACTCAACAGTTTGTGGCTTCTGGTGAATACTGAGCAGGCTCAGGCCACTTTGCTCTGTTTTGTTCTTCTGAATCCCTAAAGATTTCTCCAAGCAACTGACTGTTTCTCCCTGGTCTTGCTTTAGCTTTAATCCTGTTGGCACCACCTGAGTTGGGTATTAAAAGGCCAAACTGCTTCCCTGTTCAGAGGCAACAAAGGAGCAGCTGCTAAGGAGAAACAGAGAGGAGGAGGAAGAAGGGGGGGGGAGGAAAACACCCTCTCTGTCTTCCTCTGCTGCTTTTTGGGGTTTTCTGCATTTTGTTTCTGGCCGTTCCTCTTCAGTTTAAATGCCTTCAACATTTCTTCCCAAGGAGAAAAATGTGGAGAGATTTCCAAGGAATCGATTGCGCTTGTGTGCTTATTTTGATACCCGGAGGCCAGGAGACGTCGGGCGAGTGTCTTTCATCATGCGACCATCTCTCCAATATCCTTCAGCCTCCCTCGTTTCCAACAGTTCTGTTCAATCTGGACAGCAGAGGTCCCAAGAAAGCGATGGAAAAACGTATAATGGAAGACAGCAACACTCAACAGATCACCTCCATCTGTGAAGGAAACTCCAAGGTGTCTCCCACAGAAGCTCAGAAGATATCCCCAAATACCCAAGTAGCAAGTCATACTATGGGAGCCTCTTTCGCAGCTGACGAAAACTTCTGAGAAATTGAGAGGGAAGTTTCTGCAGAATATTGTTATTGTGAGCTCCAGGATAATGGACTACCCTGTCTTGCATTGGTCAAATATGTCTATTTTTGAAGGGTCCTTGGTGCTCTCTGAGCTTGCTTGTTTTCTTGCAGACGTTTTATTACCCCAAACTAAGTAACATCTTCAGTGCTCTGATGATGTTACCTAGTTACCAGAGCATTGATGATGTTACCTAGTTTGGGTCATGAAATGTCTGCAGGAAAACAAGCAAGCTCAGAGAGCACCAAGGACCCTTCAAAATAGACATATTTGACCAATGCAAGACAGGGTAGTCCATTATCCTTGAGCTCACAATAACAATCTCAACCCTGAGCGACAAATATTCTCCTTTATTGTGTCTATATTTGCCAGGACACCAATGTATTTCAGCCTTCCTTGGTCTACTCTAGCATTCACCTGCCAAGAAGGGAAAATTCTCCACTCTCTCCCCTTCTGCTGGATGAAAGCCCTCAATGACACGCCCAGTGTGACAACTTGGTCTGCTATTTTTTCTTTCTTTCTTTCCATTATTGCTTGTTTAAAAGCCCCCTTTCATTCCAGCCTGTGCTTACTCTTTATGTCACTTTATATAACTCCAATAGGTAACATTTTCTTATGTTTTATTTCTCTGAAATATTTCTTTAATGCCACCCTACGCCAACATTAGCTCGAGTGTAGATGATGCCATTACGATATAAAGACAAGTAGAACCCCTACATCATAAAATAAACAAGCAGATAAATCAAAGCTGATGGTACGTCTGGAGCCACAAATCCTTCCAGCTCTATGATTCTATGAGTAAGCTAACTTGAACCCAACAGAGTACCATAGATATTTTGCATGTTGCTGAACTACATCCCCCAGCATTCCTCACAATTGGCTTTGCTGGTGGGAACTGCTTAAATTGCGGACTAGCAACAACTGGAAGGCCAAACTACTAAGCTGCTATAATACCTAAGGAATTTTTAAAATGGTTTACTTTGATACCCCAAGTGAAGCCATGTTTTAGGCAGGACTGGACTTTAGATACACGGGAATTTGTGAATGAAACCACATGTTCTCCAGGGGTTCTGATCCACCTCTTTGAAGGAGGTCATCAGTATTAGGGAATCGGCAAGTTGGCTTTTTAATACACTCCTGTAAAATTCAGGGTGGATTGAACTGTCAACCTTGATTACTCTTGATTACAAAGGCAGTTATGATCAATTACATTAAGATAGAAGCTCATCTTCTAATTTTTGAGTTTCCAGTTATGGAGAAACTGAAACCGTGTTAAGCTATAGTTTGTTCAGCCATGGTCTGCTGGCAAATGCACTGGAGAATTTATGCCTTATACGTAGTTGACAAACTAAAGAGATTGAGTTTACACAATATGTTTAGTCAACTCTACGCAAATTATGTTATGATTTAGTATGATATATGACCCAATAAGAAAGGTGGACTAGAAATACTTTTGTTTGATCCCATGGAATTATTCTCATCTCCTGTTGTTGAAAGAGTACCATGAGTTACAATACGTCTACACACTGCTTGCACACTTTTCTATTCATGATTTATGGAACAATAAAAATGACATGCTACGCCATTAACAAAGGCAGGCAAAGTACAGTGGAACTCACTCAACACCCTGAACTCAACCAAGCAAACCATATGATTTACTGTAGAGTATGAATCAGATCAATCTTTACCCTAATTAAAGCACTGTTTCAATCTATCACTATACAGTATCTTCACCAGGTTCCCCAAAAGATTTCTGCACATGGATTGGTTACTGCTTAGATTTTTTTTTAGATCAGTTTGTATCCAACCTTTCATTCAAAACAGTCTCATAGGATCCCATCTTCATGTAAGGTCCACATACTGTTAGCAACATGAGTTTTATAGGTAGTCCAGATCAATTTCCTATGGCCAAGATAAGAAACTGAAATATAATTCCAAAGAACACTTCTATTTTCATTTATAATGCAAAACCTTAATGAAGACCAATGGAGTTGGCATAAAATTAAGTCTTTGGCAGAAGTTCATTCTTCTTTGGGGACAATGTTGCTATCTATAGGTGAAAGAGCCATTCCTGAAAACATCTTACAAGCTTGATTAATGTAGATAATAGTAGCAAAAATATTGAAATCTTTTATTCTATTGGTACATAGCTATTCTAACAGGTGTTTTACCTAGGGAGATGCAAAAAAACAAAAACCCATCACCAAAGAAAAAGAGCAGATGTGTCACCAAGAGAGAGAACCAGACACTGAGCTACATAAAATCTGCTTGTGCTAATATGTATGTACAGGTGCAAATTAAGGAAGGGAGGGTATTTAATTTAAAGAGAAATAGAATCTTTCTCACTTTTGTGGAGAAGATTGATCAGGTGCACACCAACTTCAGCTTCTCTGATGAACTCAGAAAATCAGGACGGGAAGGCAGTTTTTTTCAGAACAAATGTCAAATAAACCTTCACTCTTCTTGGCTCTCCTCTTCCAAGTTAAAGTCTCTGTCAAGTTGCGATTGATTCCTGATTGTTTATGAACTCATCCATCCATTTTTTGTGGCAATAGCACATGTTTGGTTTGCCTCTATTGTCTTCGTTTAACACTATCTAGTTAAATAGTGTTACTATAGAGCAGGGGTGTCAAACTGATGTGTCACGCGTAAGTTGTGCCCACTCCATTGCCAGCAACAGCAAATTGTCCCAATACATTGTGTGATGTCACGTGACATCATGAGTTTGACATTTCTGCTATAGATAAACTGTTGATGGCCCACAGTCTTGGGGCTAACCAAGAATCTCCTATCCAGGTGCTGGTTTGGTTTTTCTGCCCAGACAAAATCAGCTTAATGCTGGTTACTTCCTCTTGGTGCCCCAACACTACAGAGCATTCAAGAAAACAAAGGTATTTTGACTTCGGAGATTTTCACACACACAAACATATACATACATACACACAAACACACGCACACACACGGGAGAGGGAGTGAAAGAGAGAGGGAGGGGGAGAGGGAGGGAGCGAGACAGAGGGAGAGAGAAAGAGAAACATTTCTCTCATAATTTTAGAGACTGTAATACAGGTAGTTCTCGACTTACTAAGGTCTTGGTGAGCGTTCAAAGTTACAACAGCACTGAAAAAAGTAACTTATGACCATTTTTCACACTTATGACCATTGCAGCATCCCCATGGTCACGTGATTTACATTCAGATGCTTGACAACTGACTCATATTTGTGATTGTTGCATGGGATCATGGGATCCCCTTTTGTGATCTTCTGACAAGCAAAGTCAATGGAGGAAGCCAGCTTCACTTAACAACCCTGTCACTAATTTAACAACTGCGGGAATTCACTCAACAAATGTGGCACGAGAAATTGTAAAATGGGGCAAAACTCAATTGACAAATTTCTCACTTAGCAACATACATTTTGGGCTCCTTGTTGGTTGTGAGTCAAGGACTGCCTGTACCTTACTAGCTTGTCTTGAGAAAGCATTTACTTCTCCCCATCCCAAATCTGACCTTCAAAATGAGCACAGGTTCACAACAGGACTATTTTCACGGAACACATATACATTTATTATTCACAACAAGCAGGGCCCAGCTTAAGTAGACAACGCTCTTTCATGCCATTGATGGCTGGCGTGGTAGCTAAATCCCATTTTAAGCACTGGTTCATTTGACTTTAGCCTTTCCTAAGCTGAAATTCCCAAGTGTGTTGGAGTACAACTTATTACCGTCGGTGAATGATGGGAGTAGTAGTCTGAACATCCAGAGTGAAACACTTTAGGGAAGATTTGGGGGGCAAGATTTAATAATTTAGTAATAATAAATGGACGGAAGAATGGATTGAAACAGATCTCAAGGCCTTCTCTCCAGCAGATCATACATTAAATAAATATTTTCTTTGTCTCAGCGTTAGACTGATCTGCATATGCTTTTTTAAAAAATACAGATTCACATTTTTCCCCACAATACATTCATAGGATTAAAACAATGCTGCCATCTTATTTTCCAAAGATATCATTGTCTCTGAAGAGTATCTTGAGAAACCTGGAAAGGTGCTCAGATAAACATGGAAAAAGAAGAGATTTCCTTGTATTTTGCTTCTATATCTTATACTAAGTATGGAAAGACTTGGGATATCACCATCTCAAAACCTTTTTTTGCTCATGTCAAAGAAAGAAATATATAAGCACAATTAAGATAATTGTATTATCTTAAAAGGCTTCGGTATATCAGAGAGACAACTATGACTGAAAAAAAAGTGAGTTTGCAGTTGTGTTCACATAAATTAGCAGAAGTATCTCTACTATATGCCAAGCTTGATTAGGGTTAATATTAGTTACTTGTGTGCATATGTGTGGCTGAATGTGTGCTATGAATCCAGACCATAACAGAAAATAAGTCATATTAGTAAGCTGTTTTATTGTGTTTCCATGAATGTAGCATTAATCAAGCAACGATAAATACTCTTAAACTTTGGGATTTCCCGGAGTCAGTTTTAAAAATGACCTGAGTAAACATCGGTGCAAAACTAAGCATTTTGAGACAACTAGAAAAAGGAAATTTGATTAGAAAGCCGTTTTGAAAGAGAAGATTTTCCCTCTCTCTGCCAATTACATTCAACAATTCTGCATCCGCTATGAATGTGGTTTTCAAGCAGCTTGCATTAGTCTTTTCAAGAGACTTGTCAAACAATGTGAAATAGAGACAGGGTCAAAATAAAAGTATCTTGTGACTGTTGGCGTTCGGTCAATTGCATCTAGATTTCTTCATTAAGCTACTCATAGTTTTTCCAAACATTCAAAAATTAGAAATATATTCTTCTATAACCTCCTTTTTACATTTCAAAAAAAAAAAAACCCAAACAAACCTGTAACTATTAATACGCTGGGGAGAAAAAGAATATTTATAATTCTTGAGATACTTGCAGGGACTGGATCAAAATGTTGTGGAAATCCTTGCTAAATGCAGGAGACCATCTCATTAGGCCCAAATTTAGGAAAAAAATGTATCCCTGGGCAGGTGGTCATTTGTTTTGTTGCATTTACATGTTCACAGAAAGAGATATGCCATTTTTAAGGAGCATAGCATTTTATCTTTCTCTGTGCCCCCCATCCCTCTAGCTATCTAGCTAAACATACATCCGTTGATAGAAGACGATAACTCATAATAAAATGTGATTCTTCTAATTTGAATATCATCAAATAAGCCTCAGGAACAAAGAGTGTTAATAACACCAGATTATTAAAAACAACAAGAACAATTACCCTAACTAGCTACGGTGAGAATTTTGCTGCGGATTTACATCAGCAAAGATAATAAGAGAGAGAAACGTTACCTGGCTCCATATTGGATCATGCATTCTCCACTGTAACTTTTTGACTCTTCACGCAGATGGAGGAATAACTGTTCCAGCTGCTGAGATTGTTTTAAAAAAAAATATAAGAGGGAGGAGAAAGAAACCCTCAGCAGAGATCTTTAGAGAAAGCTATTCCCTCAGTGCCCCAGCTGGACGCTCAACTGCCAGCTTGAGCTGCTCCCCTTGCCAAGTTTGCTGATTTTGCCTTTCGGTTTATTGTTTCTTTTGCTACCGCTAAGACCACACAGCTGCTAACAGGGGATAGCAAATAATAATCTAGATAGATAGTAGAGAGAGAGAAGGAGAGAGAGAGAAGGAGAGAGAGAGGGAGGAATGTATTTGTAGCTCAGGGTTGAAATATAGGATGCTTGGTGCTCTCTGAGCTTGGTTGTTTTCCTGCAGACGTTTCATTACCCAAACTAGGTAACATCACCAGGGCTAGTAAGGAGTGCAGTTTGCTGTCATTTTATATTCTAGAATATAGTATAGAATATGGACTCCTTACTAGCCTTGATGATGTTACCTAGTTTGGGTAATGAAACGTCTTAAAAAAACAACAACCAAAAGCATCAAGGATCCTTGGGAGAGATAACTGGATAACTGGATAGATAGATAGATAGATAGATAGATAGATAGATAGATAGATAGATAGATAGATAGATAGATAGATAGATAGATAGATAGACAGACAGACAGACAGACAGACAGACAGACAGATAGACAGACAGACATTATATCACATCAAAGGACATGAAAGCTTGAAACCAAAAGAATGAAAATAATCTTTCTTTCTTTCTTTTTCTTTCTTTCTTTCTTTCTTTCTTTCTTTCTTTCTTTCTTTCTTTCTTTCTTTCTTTCTTTGCTTTCTTTCTGTCTGTCTTTTTTCCTAAGACTTTTGATGTTCTGCCTTCTACAGTTGCCTCTGGGGAGGAGAATTAATGGCTACAGCCAAATCAGTGTCAAAATCCAGAATGGAAATGGAAACTGGTTCAAATGCAATCACATTTCGGAGTTTTTTCAATCCCATAAAAAAAATGGGGGAAATAATTCAGAGGGTCGCTATTGCTTTTTTAATGCAACAACCTGGCTGAAAATGGTGGTGTAGAGAATTCCCTAGCAAATAATGTGGGATTTTTTTTTTTTACCATATTCATTGAAGAGACATGGAAGAATGATCTAATAATGGGTGACCTTCGTGAGAAATCTATTTTTTCTAAATAGTTTGGATCATCTATATATAGTAACCTGTAGAAAAATATACAGAGTGGTTAACTATATTATAAGTAATATACTATTGTAAATACTGTTTATTTCTAAGTACACTATTTGTTTATGCACATATAATTAGAACTCTATATTGTGTACAGACCAGAGTTTGACAAGCAAGTAATGTTGTCCTGTCAAAAACAATATACTTTACATTTCAATGAAGACTTTAATTAATCCATCAATCCATTTTTTTTAAAAACTGGAACATGAAAAGAAATACCCAGAATGACTTAGTCCATAGCATGGATGTTCCAAAAAGAATCAATACCAAATAAAAAATAAAAAAATTGAAGAGAGGGTCTTTTTTGTTCCCTTTTTTTAAAACTAAGTTTAAAAAACTTAAACTAAGCATGAAACGCAAAATCAAAAAAATAAATAAATATTGCAACATTGATCAGATGCTAGATTTTAGTTTGTGGGGCCCCTCCCTGAACCCTAGATAACTCTTGTGGACTTTTAATTTGAAATAAGTTCAAAAAGATGGATGGATGGATGGATGGGCGGATGGAGATACAGATAGACAGGCAGGCAGGCAGATATAGATATAGACAAATAGGCAGATGGATAATTACTAGATAGATAGATAGATAGATAGATAGATAGATAGATAGATAGATAGATAGATACCAGTAGATATCGGTAGATAGATAAGATGATAAATTAGGTAGATGCCAGATGTTTAAAACAACAATTACAGCAAGATGGAGAAAATCCCGCCTAGAGATGCAACAGACAAAAGAATAAGAAATAGAGATCATTTTACATTTCATTCAACTTCTACTGTGTAAAGAAGGTAATTTTTCTCTAAGAAACTGGCCAAAGGGGCCTTCAGACCTCTGCAGAGCTTAACAGCCAGCCCACCAAAAGAGCTTTTCTACATTTAAAAAAGAAATACCAAAGTGATAAAAAGAAATAAAGTAAAAGGTCCCGTCATCTAGTCCAGGACCAACATTCACTTATGGGGGAGTCTCTTACAGGATTTCGAACAGAAAACCTTCTATTTGTATGCATGTGTGTATATGCGCGTGCACATGCACACACGCGTGCACACACACACACACATAGATGCACACAAAGATATCAATGCACACACACAAAAGCACCACCTTGAAGTGGAAGAGGTCAGATTATTTTCCTCCCTGTTTTGTCGAGACACGAAAGTAACCCAAAGAGTAGCTTTTCAGACAAAATTGATTCTGATGTGGAATCACAGACGGACCCAGACAAAACCTTCTCTCTCTCTCTCTCTCTCTCTCTCTCTCTCTCTCTCTCTCTCTCTCTCTCTCTCTCTCTCTCTCTCTCAACACACATCTGTAGCCTTCACCCACCTTTCCAAAAACTCTGTTGCACATGTATATCTATCTATCTATCTATCTATCTATCTATCTATCTATCTATCTATCTATCTATCATAGGGCTTAGTATTGGAGCAAAAAATAAAAAATTATATATATGGGGGTGTCAAAATCGGAATTTGGAATAGGAAATCTGAGATTGTTAGTTGCCTTGGAATAACTCAAGGGAGACAGTTTCTGTTTGGTGCAGAAGCCTGGTGAAATATATGTATAATTTTTTGCTCCAATACAAAGCCCTACTTAACTTTGCAAAGACAAGGAACATCTGTTTGAATGGCAGCCAATTTCAAGTCTTTCCGAAAAAGCAAAATGGAATTTTTAAAAAAGAAAAAGGGAAAAACAAAAAGAAATTCATATATATATAATATATATATATATATAATATCTATCTATCTATCTATATATATATACATACATACATATATTAATCTCCCTCCTATTCGCTCTCCCTGTGGCCCACAGCCCTTTTGGAGTTCATCCTTTTCCAGCCACAATTTCACCAGGCTTCTCACCAAACAGAACTCTCTCCCTTGAGTTATTCCAAGGCAACTAACAATCTCCAATTTCCTATTCCAAATTCCGATTTTTGACACCCCCACCCACCCACCCACCCAGCCATATTAATTTCCTTTCTTCTTTCTCTTACACCCCCCCCAAATGCAACGTACCTTCATCGCCACTCCTCCCAAAGGAGTTTATTCTTCAGTTGTCAAGTTAAAAAAAAAAAAAAACTGTGGGAGGGGTAGAAAGGGGGGGGAACCCCACGGGAAGGTTTTGGGGGAGGGACAGGAAGAAAAAAAATTCAGGGACCGGAGCTCTCTTTCTTTTGTTTTACTAGTTCTCGTCTAAAAATAATAATTAAAGGAAAAACCCTGCAAGCAAACGCCTTCCAAATTGTTTAACAAACAACAGGCTTTCGCTGGTGTTTCAGCACCTCAAAGAGGGGAAGTGAAAAAAAAAAAGAGGGGGGGAAATAGGTGGGGAATCTCTGTTCCAAATTGGAAAGAAACTGGGAAAAACCCCAGTTCTCTAGAGGTTTCTCTGCATGAAAAAGTCCTGAGTTCCTCACCTCCCACATTTCCAAAGGGGTGTGGGGAGAAACACCTCTGCCCCCCCCCAACTAATTAATTCCCCTCATTGGACCCCAGGACACAAAGATTCAGTGGAAAATAAACTATTTTTTTTTTAATGAAAAGGCATGTTTTATTGCGTGCGAAATTTGGGGGATGGCCTTAGGGATGTGCGCGCACACAGACTCACACACACACACACAGAGACACACACACAGACATGCACACATGGACATGGCCCCCTCTGCCCTTGCCAACATTTTTAAAAAGATGTCAGACAAGTTGCTAAGGAGACTTGCAGAAAGTCGGGATGCCAGCACCATGTCTTTGCCTCGTTCGCTGATACAGAATTCCATCTTGCATTCTGATCACGCTCTGCTGCGGCACAGGAACACCAATGCTTTGCAGTAATCCTGGTTTTTAATGCGTCAATGGGCAAAGCAAAATGTTATCTGTATCATCTTTCAAATTTAGCAAGTTGAGAGAGAAGGAGGGAGGGAAGGAGAGAGAAAGAGAAAGAGAGAAAGAGAGAGAGAGGGAGAAGAGAGATGTTCAGAAAAGAACTGGGCCGTTTTTTTCAAACGGGGGAACAGGAAGGAAAGGAACCAAATGTTTTAATATGTTGCTTTCATTTGGAATAGAAACATGTATGTATGTAATATGTACGTGTGTGTTTGTGTGTGTGGCTGGATGGTGATAGATAGATAAAGAGAGAGAGAGAGAGACAGACAGATATATAGATATAGTCCAAATTATATGGCAATGTTATGTTTTACAACTCTTGAATGCAAAATTGGAATAGATATATATAAGCATGTAATATACAAACATATGTATCTGTCTGTCTCTGTCAGTCTCTCGATAGATAGATAGATAGATAGATAGATAGATAGATAGATAGATAGATAGATAGATAGATAGATAGATAGATAGATAGATAGATGATCTGATTGACTGATCGATAGACAGACAGAAAGATAGACAGGCAGGCAGACAGATAGCTAGATATTCCAAATTATATGGCAATCTTCATAAGGGATCATGTTTTGCATCTCTTGAATGCAAAACACTGGGATACATATATCTATGTAATACCTATGTGTCTCTGTCTGTCTGTCTGTCTATTTATCATCTATCTCTATATGGCAATCTTCATAAGGGAATCACATTTTGCATGTCATGAATGTAAATTTTTTTTTATAAAAGCATCCTTAAACGTCTGGCTTTCTGTCTGTCGCCTTTTGATGGGACTCTGCATCGTCTGGCTGGGGTTGCCAGCCCACTGCTCAATCATTCCTTCTCTCTCCGCAGCATTTTCCCCAATGCAAAACCAATTTTCTTGCCCCAGCCCAGAGCAGCTGGAGACATAATACGCTGCTGTTAATAAAAGACAAAAAAAAGCAACTGGTTTTTCCTTTTCTTTTGTACGGTGTCACGTTGGCCTTTGAGATGAGGAGGGGGTGCTTTTACTGTAAAAAAAAAAAAATCAAAGAGGTTGGAACCCACATCCCTACCTCGAGCGATGGACATTGGGGACAAATCTCTCCTCTCTTTGTCCAACCCCTTCAGAGATAGCCATGCCTGGGCTAAGAGAAGAATAAACAGTTGGGTTTTTGAGTTCCATTCTTTTCTCTCTTTTAATAAGTAAGTCTGGGACTGAAATTTACATTTTCTTTCAGTGCTCAGTCACACACCAAGTTCCTTTTCTTCCTTTCAGCTTTTCTCCCCCTTCGTCTTTGGAGCAATATTGTGTGTCAGGAATTCTTAATTTATCCTTGCAGTCAAGGAGGAAGGTGGCACTATAAATTTGTGTGCTGCAGGGTATGTGCGCGCGGCAAAGAATCGGCTCGAGAAATAAATGGACCCACCTTCCCCCAGAAAACTCTGCCCTGCTTCCCAAAGGTGTTCGACGTTCAAGCTCATTGGATTACAACTTCGTTTAAAGCAGGAGGCTTTCTAATCATGCCGCAACCCCAAAAGTCAAGTTAACAGGATTCCACGGAGCCTGTTTTGCTTCCCACCATCATCTGGGACCAGCAAACTTTGCATAATGTCTTTGGGGTTGAAAATCTCTTACCAGTTCGTCGGAGGGTGGGGGAGCAAAGCATCACCTGCAAGAGGTCAGAGAAGGGCACCCCACTCAAATTAGACCGCAAAGCCCACCGAAACACTGAGCATGCTCACAAGAGGTTCACAGGTATCTTCATTCCAAGTCGTGTCTTTGAAAGGCCAAAGGAATGCATCAAGGGACAGTTTTGCTGCTTTTTGAAAATCTGCCCACCTCAGGGAATGACCAGCCTTGCTAAGAAGTCCCTGACATTTTATCACAATGTTTCTTCCTCCCAAATCTAGATAATTTCCAGCAGATATAAGCCTGGATTCAGAACTGAAAATTGTTGTGGTCAAATGTCCCTGAGAAGAATGGGGATCCTTTTCTTAAAGTTGCTGAAGAATTCTTTCCCTCCCTGCTGAGAATCTGATGGAGACACATCTCCTGGAAACATGGCTGTCCCTTAGTCACCAATTCCTAGAAAGCTCATTCTTTGGATGTCCTCAGCTGTCCACGATTCCTCTCCGGGGACTTCCTCAACTTCCGAGAAGCCGTGTTTAGTACGCCAGCGGAAGCAGAAAAAAATCTTTCCCAGGAAGGAAACTATTCTCCTTACAGTTGTATTTCTATCTTCGGTTGACATGGCTTGGATTGAACTTCTTTTGGCTTGGAATTCTGTCCTAGATCCTAAACCTTTCTCTTTCTGTGTCATCTTCTATAGTTCCTGCTCTGAAGAGTTTCCTAATGGAAAATCTGTCTTTCTACTATGCAAGAGGCCTTCATAGTCTTTAGCCTTAAAGAAGAGCCTGTGCGGTATCATAGCAAAAGCTTTGTCTCTTTCCTGCTGGAAGAAGCAAGTAAGAGGAAGGAAACAACATTCTTCTGAATGGTCAGGGAGCCTCCCACACACGAAATAGGGAACAGTCTGAAAATGTTCAGTACAACTTTCAAACCTTCTCCATTTAGATCAGTGGTTCTCAACCTGTGGGTCGGGACCCCGTTTGGGGTCGAACGACCATTTCACGGGGGTCGCCAAACAACGCAGTCCGCCATTTTTTTCCCCCTTTTCCTTAGCTGTGCTACTCCCTTTTATTCTATTGGCTTTTGAAAGCCAATAGAATAGACTCTCTTGAATAGAGTCTAATTCTATTGGCTTTCCAAAGCCAATAAGAATTGTCCAGGCTGTCTCTGCCCTGCTGAGCCCGCCAAAAGTCCCATTCTGCAAACGGTTCTGCACCAGTTGAGTAGTCCTCAACTTACGACTGGTTGAGTAGTCCTCGACTTACAACCAGTTGAGGGTCGTGGCATTAAAAAGGTTGAGAACCACTGATTTAGATTGTGATAAATGTTGACTATGAAATGCGACATGTGAGCAGACGTTGGTCTGAAGATGAGGGAAACAGATTCTGGAGAGAAACCAGTCAACCATCAGATTCTTGGAGGAGAGATTCCCTAGAAGTTGCTGGGAGGACTTAGTATCCCTTCTCTGCCCTGCCAACTCATACAGATAATTGTCCATGGACTTCTCCTTTCTCCCCAATTTCAACAAATGATTGGCGCTAGTCAGTCACATAATGCGAATATAACATACGTGGCAAATTCAAATTTTGTGCCCAGGACTTGGCTCAAAAAGACTGAAATCTTATTAATATTAAAACTGACTCCTAGTCCTGGTTGCATCTTCGCTTTTTACCAAATAAGACTTTTCCCATTATTTTTAGCTTCTGAGATTCTTTATGAATCATCAAGGCACTACAAGGAAGCAGAAGGGACGCTTAACGTTCAACTTACGCTGATATGCCCAACTTAAATCCAACTTTTGCATGAAATGACAAGTGAAATTAAGAGAATGAATGAAGAGGAATGATCTGGAGGAGGAGAAAAGGAAAAAAAAAATTCCGGTGGAAAGCAATATCTTCTGTTTTCCCTTTCATGTTAAGTTCTCATTCATGGTTTCCAAACCAAAGTATCAAATATTCTGTGGGAAAGAGGAATGGTGCAACTGTGGGTCAAACAGTGGCTGCCCCAGGAAAGTTTAAAACATGCAAAAAAAAAAAAGAGGGGGTATAAAACGTAGACATAAAAAGAAAGATAAGCAGCTCATAGAATCCTAGGGCTGGAAGGGACGTTGGAGGTCTTCTAGTCCAACCCTCTGCCCAAGGCAGGAATCCTTATAAAATCCCATACAAACAATTGTCCAAACTTTTTTTTTTTTGAAAAAAAAACTCAAGCAATGGAGCATCCACAACTCTTGGAGGCAAGTTGATTAACTATTGTTGCTGTCCTCCTTATTTCCAAGTTGTATCACCTTCTGACCAGCCTTTACCTGTTGCTTCTTGTCCTACCCCTAGGTGCTATGGAGAATAAATTGATGTCCTCTTCCATGTGACAGCCCTTCAAGTCATGGAAGATCCTGTCTCCCCTAAGCTTTCTTTTCAGGTACTATTCTCCAAAGCACTTGAAGGCAGGACAAGCAGCCATGGATGGAAACTAACCAAGGAGAGAAGCAACCTAGAACTAAGGAGAAATTTCCTGACAGTTAGAACAATTAATCAATGGAACAGCTTGCCTCCAAAAGTTGTGGGTGCTCCAACACTGGAAGTCTTTAAAAAGAGACTGGACAAGCATTTGTCTGGAATGGTTTAGGGTTTCCTGCAGGGGGTTAGTCTAGAAGACCTCCAAGGTGCCTTCCAACTCTGTTATTCTGTACTGTTCTATTCATTAGTCTAAACATACCTAGTTCTCTTAGCTCACTGTCTCATCCTCTTGTCTTGTAAGATCCCTTACCAAATACATTTGGGGGATTGGGGCTGGCAGACCAAAGGAAGTCTAGATAGCTGGTTTTCAAATTCTCCCAAGTCACTAAGATGGTAAATTGAGTGGATCTGCTTGCTCCCTTATCAGGTGAGGTAGAATCAGAATATATCTCCATTGGTAACCCCTGATGAAAAAAGAAATTTTACTTACTGATTGTGCCAAAGTCTGCTGTTTTGACTCCCAGCCCTGGAAAAGAAAGCAAAATACAGTCCATGTATTCGCAATGAAAAAATGTCAGACAAGTGAGCCAACCAATAGGCAAACACGTTCAAAAGGATTAATTCAAATTGTAAAAATGACCTTCTCCGGGAACATGAAGCTCAAGAAGTGTCAACGATTGGAGGAGCGTAGCTTTTCCTAACTAGACCCTACTAACTGTGTTGGATAGCAACTGGCTGAGGATGATGGGAGCTGTCCAACACATCGGAAGCATGGCATATTGAGAAAGAGTTGAGGATTGTAACCAGGGGCAGAAGAAAACCCCTTGCCTTCCTGCTCTTTTCATAGGCTTCCTAAAAGCCATCAGTTTGACCGCAGTGACCTTTTGGTCTTTGATCTTGCAGGCGGTTTTGACATTCTGAAGAAAGACTTTCACTTTCCCAGCAATTGAAAACAACTCTGTCTAAGTTTAAGGCAACCTTGTGGTTATGGGGAAGCAACTACAAAGGAAGCTTGGCAGGAAGAAGATGGAGTTGGAGAAAACCAAAGCTGATTTAAAAAAAAAAAAAAAAATCAAATCTCTTGAAAAAAACTGATTGGTCATATAAAGTGAAGATGGTTTGTGGTTTGCTCTTCCTTTCTGGGTCTGAATTCCTGGGGGTGAGGGGAGAAGCAACTCATGGAAATGATGGTGGACCTTGTTATATGGTTCATGGATGAATCACAAGCTACCGTGCAGTAGGTTCTTAGATGTCCTGTCCCTTTGTATTTTTTTAATATAAAGTTGATTAAAATTTTGAATAGAGAGTAAAAACTGAGAAGCAATATTTAGACTGAAAAAAAAGAAGAAAGAAAGGAAGGAAGGAAGGAAAGAAGGAAGGGAGGATAGAATAGGATAGAACAGGACAGGACAGGATAGGATAGAAATTACAAAATAGAATAGAATAAAATAGAAATTACAGACTAGACTAGAATAGACTAGAATATAGAGTAGAGTGGAGTGGAGTGGAGTGGAGTGGAGTGGAGTGGAGTGGAGTGGAGTGGAGTAGAGTAGAGTAGAGTAGAGTAGAGTAGAGTAGAGTAGAGTAGAGTAGAGTAGAGTAGAGTAGAGTAGAGTAGAGTAGAAATACATTTACATGTTATATTATAATATAAATCCTTCCATTCCCCACCCATCCAGCCAGAGCTGAAGGAGCTTGTTGGTTGAGAAGCGAGACGTCTTCAAAGAAAAGCAAGAAAATCCAGTTGCCTCCTGAAAAAAGCACCTTGGGGACAACCAGGACCTGGATGACGGAGAATCTCCACAGACATCTATCGAGACCTCAATTCAGCTGCCTCAAATTTGTTCCAGAACCGGCTGTGGTTTCACTTCCTGCCACATTTGCCGAGAGCCGTGACTCAGAGAAGCATCGCAAAGACAGGGGGAAGCTTTGCTGGGACTTTAAAGGAACAGTGGATGCAATTTCTCCTCCTCCCCCAACCCCCCCCCTCTTCCCAGCTTTCACTTTCAAAGAATATGGTTTCAATCAATACCCATCATCTTCGATGTTGCTCCCCATTTTGGGGTGGGTCAGAGGAGAAAGATCTACTCCCCTCTGATGAGAGAGCGACATATTTGCAAGTTGATCAGCAAGCCAAACCATGCTCTGGTTCATTCATAACCTGACTTCGTAAACAGTTAGTTAGCATGAATGAAGTGGGCGTGGGACTTTCTCGTAAGATCTGTCAAAGCAAAACGACGACAACACCCACCCCTATCAAGAAGCTTCCAGCTCGCAGATGTGACTGAAATATGCCACTCTTCTCTCTGGAGTCTAAGGCGGTATTTGCGCGTGTATTTATGCATTTGCATGTATGTATTTTTATCCTGCTTTTATTATTATTTTTATAAATAGCTCCAGGCAGGGAACATACCTAGACCTTCCTTCTCCTATTTTTCCCCACTACAACAACACTTTGAGGTGGGTTGGGCTGACAGAGAGAGGGATTGGCCGAAAGTCGCCCAGCTGGCTTTCATGCCTAAGTTGAGGCTAGAACTCACCTCTCCTAGTGATTGGCCCAAAGCCACCCAGATGACTCAATATCTAAGACAGGACTAGCACTCATCTCCTGATGATTGACCCAAAGTCATCCAACTGGCTTTCATGGCTAAGTGGGACTAGAACTTACCACCTGCTGGTGATTGACCAAAAGTCACCCAGCTAGCTTCCATGCATAAGACGGGAATTGAACTCACCCTTTCCTGGTGCTTGGCCAAAAGTCACCCAATTGGTTTTTGTTCCTAAGGAGGAACTAGAACTCACTAGCCCAAACTCATCAAGCTGGCTTTCATGCCTAAGGCAGGATTAGAACTTACAGTCTCCTGGTGACTGGCCCAAATAAAGCCCAAGCTGGGAAAATTGGATGTTGCATTATTTAAAGATGTATCAACTCTTTTCTAATGAAACCAGTGCTCCGTGGCTGGCTGAGGAAATCTGGGAGTTGAAGTCCCTAAGTTTTAAAGTTGCCAAATTTGGAGAGCCCTGTTCTAGTGCTTTTGAATGGCTGGGGCAGACCCAAAACATAGGTCCCATGACAAATCCCAACCATTTTCTTTTTCAATGGGAATTCCACAGAGAGGGCACACCAAGCTTCTCACACCCAAGGTAATACCACCAACCACGCTATCAGTATTTCAGAAAACTATGATAGGAGAAGATCGGAAGACCTTGGGGTGAGATGATAGCAGCATTCCAGTATTTGAGAGGCTGCCACAAAGAAGAAGGGGTCAGCTTATTTTTCAAAACACCAGAAGGCAAGACAAGAAACAATGGATGGAAATAATCAAGGAGAGAAGCAACCTAGAATTAAGGAGAAATTTCCTGACAGTGGGAACAATTAAATAGTGGAATGACTTGTCTCCAGAAGTTGTGGGTGTTCCATCACTGGAGGTTTTTAAGAAAAGACTGGACAGCCATTTGTCTGAAATGGTATGGGGTCTCCTGCTTGAGCAGGGGGATGGACTAGAAGACCTCCAAAGTCCCTTCCAGCTCTATTCTGATTACCTCTCCATGTTAGTCCTTTCTCTTTCCCCTCTTCCTTCTGAGGAAATGATAGTGTTGGCACACACAATTGAGGTTGAGTAGCAACGCTCCCTGTTTCCCTTCTTGGTTCCCCCAGCTGGGCACAGACATTTGTCTCTTCAGTTGTGCCTCTCCCAACACTCACTGCACACTTTGGAATGTGGTCACGTTGCTCCTAAGTGAATGCAAGCGATGACTCAAGCTTGCTAGATGAGGTTGTAAAATGAAATCCACGGACAGATTGTCAGAGGGAAAAATGAACCCTTTTCTTGCTTCTGCCTGGGTAAAAGGGGGGAGAATGGAGAAGGAGATGGCCTGAATCATTTCCTGAAGGAAAAAAAAAAGTTATGTAGCGTAATTGGGTGATTAACCCAGGAGCCATGCTTGACTCATATGGGAAAAAGGTCACGAATGATTCAATTTTTGTTTTTTGTTTTGTTTTTTTTTAAAGAAGAAAGTAATAAAATCTCATGCCAGTAAATGTTTATAAAAACAACCTGTTGCCAAAAAATGGGTGGATAGGTTCTACTTTAAAGCAAGTTTCTTTACTTCTCTTGCAAAGAAAGATGCACTGATGAGGTTATATAATTTGGCAATGAAACAGCTACAAGAAAATAACCAAGCTCAGAGAGCACCAAGGACCCTACAGTCCACCTCCTCCTCCTCCTCCTCCTCCTCCTCCTCCTCCTCTTCCTCTCCACAAATGCCATTTCTTTCTGGCACTGATGATGCTAGTTTGGCAATAAAACTAGAAAACAACCAAGCTCAGAGGGCATCAAGGGCCCTGCAAAGATGATAAAAGGTAGAAATAAATTGGGGGGCAAATCAAGGGGAATTAGAATTCCAAGGCAGAATGTGTGGAAAAAGAAAAGTAAATTTGTGGATTCTCTGAAACACATTAGGGATGAAAGGTGTTATCGTTAACAGTCGAGAAATTTCTCATTAGCTCTAGGTTGCTTCTCTCCTTGATTAGTTTCCATCCATTGTTCCTTGTCTTGCTTTTGTATTCGAATGTATTGTATTGTATTGTATTGAACACAAACCAAGATAATGCAAATAACAAAAGAATAAAATACAACACGATAGATATACGCATAGAAAGAAGAGTATCAATATGTATGGGTCACGTTTTGCCATTTTATTGCTCAATGAAGCCAATGGCCCAGAGCTTGAAGTTGCTGTAACTTCATTTCTGATATGAAATGTTAAAACTCTTAATAGAGCAGGTCAACTTCACAGGGTGCAAAAACAGAAGGCAAAGGATAATAGTCTCTCAAAGAAGAATAAACAGATCTAACTTAAGCCACTTTTTGAGATGACTTGCTCGGCATTGCTGGAATTGTGTCAAGTCTCCTTTATCCAAGCAGATTGCTGGTCTTTGGCCTTCTACAGGTGTGTCCCTAAATTGGGGGCTAGAACTCCTGGTCCACCTCTGCCTAGCAACCTGTTTGAAAGCACGCTTTCACGAGGATGTTCTAACTCATCCATTCTTGGCACAGAGGACAGCGAAGCCATTGTTTGCTTGGATACAATGATCCGAGTTTACCTTGCCAACTTAATGGCCTGAAAGAATGGCTGGGTTTGAGATAACTCTAAGAAAAAAGAAAAAAAATCAAGGTAATTTGCGGTGCTTTCTGTGCTAAAGGGAATTTGGCAATCCCACCAATGCATTCTGTCTGAGACCTGTTATGAGGATCCAGTTCTGCCTCAGGAAATATAGTTACGCCTAGGACAAGCTATGCCATTTCAGACCGTGTTACACATCGTTCAGTGGTTCTGCATGTCCTGGTAACATAGCACGATTTGAATAACATCTCTTACTGCCCTCTACTTTTCTGCATGGAATTTCATGGGATGGAGCAACAGATTTGACTTAGAATTTTAACATCACTGTAGGGCAGGGGTCTTCAAACCTGGGCCTTTTATGACTTGTGGACTTCAACTCCCAGAATTCCTCAGTCAGCGTGCCTGGCTGAGGAATTCTGGGAGTTGAAATCCACAAGTCATAAAAGGGCCAAGTTTGAAGATGCCTGCTCTAGGGTATCTGAGGCCTATTAATACACACTATTGCTAAGATCTTCTTGGGTGAGAAGAAGGAGGAGATGCAGCAATGGCTCACTTGATAACTTGAAAGAAGGGATATACAGAAGACCAGGCAAAGCCTGGAGGTGGAGTCAGGTGAGTAATCAGCCTAGAATCATTACGTTCCCACAAACAACCTAAGTCCAACCCCTCTTGAATTCCGTTGACTCTTATCTAGCCCCAATTTAGTGCATTAGTTCACTAGATTGTTGCCTAGAGGAATGACCAATAAATCATCTTACCTTTAATTCTATGTGTAGTCCCGATTCTTCGCACCTAACAGGAGGCTAGCCAGACATGGACCTTGCTGGGTTGAAAACAGGACAGTCCAATTTGTTTTCCTCTATGACATTATATTTTCATAATATTCACCAGAAAGAGAGCTCCCCTAGGTTCCCATTCATCTGGAAGGAGAGAAAAGTAGGAGCAATGTTAGATTATCATGGCCTTGGCAAAAAATTGATAGGTGGGGGAATCCTGAGCCAAATTCCACTTCAAAATTGAATAGCTGGATAACCATTAAGTAAGTCAGATTTAGTTGGCCCAAGCTTTAGGAAGAGGAGTGTAGTTAGAATTATGCATCATATTCTAAAATATGCTTTTGAAGGTCATAACAGAAGCATCTTGAAAGAGCAGTCCCAGCCAAGAAAGTGGCTGCGATAGCATTCAATATTAGGATATGATTCAGAAGACTGAATGCGATGTGGCTGGATTTGAGGGCCACACTGTGAGCTAAGGAACACCTGGTAGGGCAAGGATATATTGCTGAATGTTCCCATTCTTACAAAAAATAAATAAATGTTCTGAGCTGCTTAAAGAAAAAGAAACAATGGAGAATGAAAAGCCTCGCTTAAAAGGCGGTGCCTCTTAGGATAAGGTTACCCCGTGAGTTCAAGAGGGAAAATGCATTGCTATTGAAATACTCTGTGCTGGGTGTACTTCCGTATTTGCCAACAGTCTACTATCTGACCCAGGAATTCTTTTACTGGGGAGAGCTTAAAGGGGGCTATAAGTGCCGACAACCTTATTGAATTAAAAACGAAAGCCAAATCCACCACCTTGGGATGTCTTAGCAACCATGTTGCCCCCTCCAGCATTCCGACCCTCGACAGCTGCATTGGTAACTTGCAAAAGAGGGGGGGGGGGACGACAACTTTCATTGGATCTAAAGTCATTCAGAATCGCTTTCCTCCTTTCTTCCAGCCCTGGCCCCAAATATTGACATGGCCATTTATCTGTGCCCGTGACATTTCCTCTCCTCTTTATAATCTTCTCGGGCAAATAATGGCAGCTAATCCATCATCTGCACACATACAGGGGGGGGTGTTTTCAAGTTGCCAGGAACGGCCCACCCAGACAAGGGGGTCAACAGAAACTCTATTGGCTTGACCTAAATCCTCCACTTCACCCTGAAAAACACAAAGTCTCAAGTGTTCCGGGTCCAGCCCAAGGACCCCTTCACAAAGGTCTGCCTTAAGCCCCAGAGGAAGCCCTTCTGAGTTGTAAAACCCAGCAAATAACCATGAAAAAAAAAAAACACAGTGTGAGGGGTCCTTGGTGCTCTTTGAGTTTGCTTGTTTTCTAGCAGACGTTTCATTACCCAAACTAGGTAACATCCTAAGAAGCACTAATGATGTTACCCAGTTTGGGTAATGAAACGTCTGCAAGAAAACAACCCAGCTCAGAGAGCACCAAGGTTCCCACAGTCTTCCTCCTCCTCCTCCTCTTCCTCCTCCTCTTCCTCCTCCTCCTCCCTGTAAACCCCACTCCCTTTTATCACTAGTTGGGTAATGAAATATCTGCAAGAAAATAACCAAGCTCAGAGAACACCAAGAACCACACAGTTCTCCTCCTTCTCCTTCTCCTCCTTCTCCTTCTCCTTCTCCTTCTCCTTCCCCTCCTCCTCCTCCTCCCTGCAAACCCCACTCCCTTTTAGCACTGATGATGTTACTTAGTTGGGTAATGAAATGTCTGCAAGAAAACAACCAAGCTCAGAGAACACCAAGAACCACACAGTTCTTCTCCTTCTCCTTCTCCTTCTTCTCTTCCTCCAACACTGGAAGTTTTTAAGAAGAGATGGACAGCCATTTGTCTGAAATGGTATAGGGTTTCCTGCCTGAGTAGGGGGTTGGACTAGATGACCTCCAAGGTTCCTTCCAACTTTATGATTATAATTATAATTATTATTATTACCATCATCAACATCATTCCTCTTCCCTTCCTCCTCCTCCCTGCAAACTCCACTCACTTTTAGCATTGATGATGTTATCTAGTTGGGTAATGAAATGTCTGCAAGAAAACAACCAAGCTCAGAGAACACCAAGAACCACACAGTTCTCCTCCTTCTCCTTCTCCTTGCAAATCTCACTCCCTTCCAGCACTGATGATGTTACCAGTTTGGGTCATGAAACATCTGCAAGAAAACAAGCAAGCTCAGAGAGCACCAAGGACCGTGCATCTCAACCCTGAGCTACAAATATTCTCCTTGATTGAAAAAGGAGTGTGCTAGGAGTGGTAAGGAAGGGTCTGAATCAATGCATCCCATGTAAACTGGGACATAATAAATGCCAAACCAATAGCATGATATACAGGTAATCCTCAATTTACAACCCTTTGTTTAGCGACCGTTCAAAGTTACAACAGCACTTAAAAAGGGGTGGTTCTCACACTTACAACCCTCACAGCATCACCGTCATATGATCAAAATTTAGGCACTTGGAAGAGTCACGGGTCACGGGATCGTCATATGGGACTTTCCCAGCCGACGTCTGACAAGCCAAGTCAAGAGGGAAACTGGATTTTCTTAGCAACTGCAGCAATTTGCTTAAAACCTATGACAAAGAGGTTGTAAAATGGGGCCTGATTCACTTAACGACCGCCTTGCTTAGCACCAGAAATTCTGGTTCCCATTGTGGCTGTGAGCAGAGCTCTGCTTATGGTGCCTTATTTTTCCCAATATTCTCCTGATATTTATTATCACCATTTGCATGCTGCCCCAGTGAAACAACGTCACCCAGGCCTGTCAATTTAGACTTCTTTATGGCCAACTTCTATCCTCCATGGAGAACAAAGTCAGAATGCAAGATCACATTTTTTTCTAATGTGATGTCCTCCCTTTGCACCTGTCATATGATGTTATGTTTTTTCCAAGGACTCTCCTTATTTCTTGATCTATTCCAGTTCCTTCATTTTGACTTTGGGAGAAACAAAAAAAAAAGAACTGTGGTTGGATATCCCGTCAGCTGGGCCAAATGGAGATAAGGAGCCTTTGAAGTCCTAGAGGCCTGTTTTGAATGTTGATAGCATGGAAGGCATCTCACCCTCCCTGGCTAATTTCACAATAGATACTTCTTGAAAGCAAGTGGTGAGGGAATTTCTCACAGCCCCTATTGGCTTCCAGGATACTGTATATCTCAGTGTCTCTCGGCTCCTTCTTTTCCCCTAGGTTAGAAGGACACACAAGTCAAATTCTGGGCTTCAATCATCTTCCTTCCTTTCTTTCTTTCTTTCTTTCTTTCTTTCTTTCTTTCTTTCTTTCTTTCTTTCTTTCTTTCTTTCTTTCTTTCTTTCTCCCTTCCTTCCTTCCTTCCTTTCTTTCTAAAAACTTTCTAAGACCGCAGCTGGAATACTGCAGCCAATTTTGGTCACCATATCACAAAAAAAGATGTTGAGAGTTTAGAAAAATTTCAGAGAAGAGCAACTGAGATGATCCAAGACCTGGAGACTAAAACATACGAAGAATGGCTGCAGGACTTGGGTTTGGCTAGTCTAAAGAAAAGAAGAAATAGGGGAGACACGATAGCAGTTTTCCAGTATCTGAGGGGCTGCCACAAGGCAGAGGGGGACAGGTTGTTCACCAGAGCACCAGAGGGAAGGACGAGAAAGAATGGCTGGAAACTGATCAAAGAGAGAAGCAACCTGAAATTAAGGAGAAACTTCCTGACACTGAAGACAATCAATCAATGGAACAGCTTACCCCCAGAAATCGTGGATGCTCCATCACTGGAGATTTTTAAGAAGAGACTAGACAGTCACCTGTCTGAGACAGTATACGTTCTCCTGCTTGAGCAGGGGGCTGGACTAGAAGACCTCCAAGGTCCCTTCCAGCTCTAGTCTAGTTTAGTCTAGTCTAGTCTAATCTAGTCTAGTCTAGTCTAGTCTATCCTTATCCTTATCCTTATCCTATTTTCTATGAAAAAGCTTACAGGGCTCAGAAGAATTCTGTAAAGAAAGATGTAGGCAGGTAATTTGCTTTCTAGCAAGTCAGTTTCCTATTTCATTTTTACTTATTTTTTTAAAAAATTAAACTCAGCTAAGACAGGAGGGTTTAAGACTTTAGGGCCCCCCAGGTAGAGGGGCACAAGTGTCCTGCTCTGCCGTGTCAGCACATAATTTTGTCTGATTGAGGGAAATGCCACGCTGTGTGAAATTTCAATTTTTTGCAAAGAGAAATCCCCACATCCAACTCCTAGATAAAAATCCTTACCCAAATTTTGCAAGTTCAGAGTGTATGTTGGTATAAACAAAGAAGAAATAGATCTACCTGGATCTGAATGGTGTAACACAGGTTCATACATGCCATTTTATTCTGATACAATCAGAGCTCCTCTTTGAATCAAACCTTCAAGTTGAATCGTCAAGATTCCCTTCAAAGGTTTGATGGGAGTTTTTACACACATGCTTTTACTGGATCACATCACAAATTCAGTTTGCACTGATAATTCAAATAGAATTGCAAATTCAAATTGGATCTTTGATTTGCATCCTTCTAATTTAGTAGGTCTGGTCTGGGCTCAAAAGCTAAGCAAGTTTAGCTTGGGTTCATGCTCAGATGGGTGAATGCCAAACCATTCTAGGGCTTAGGGTTGTTAGAGCACTTGAAAAAGACAACAGGAAGCCATTTCTGGATTGTTGCTCAGCCAACTACAGAGATACATCTCATCTGGGATCAAACTCACGTTAAAAGAAGTTCTACTTTTTTTGCTTTTTATGTAGAAATGCTTGCAAACAGCCTGAAAGCTTGATGAAATCTGCAAGGATTCCAAATGTTTGCTTCTTTTGAGTGCCATTATTCCCATAATAACAGAAATCTATTATTGTAGCATATGCAGCCTGTTCTGCTTCCAGTTAAATGTGAATATTCACAGTTCAACCACCATGCAACAAACTCTCAGAAAAGAGCAATAAGTAAGCTATATAAAATTTATCTCAACCTGGGCTTTGTTATTGTTTTACAGATTTCCTGTTTGTTCCTTTGTAACAAAGGAAGGGAAAAGATGAAAAAGAGAGAGGGGATCTTCTCAAAATGAGTGTTAAAAGTAGCTTGCGTATCAAATATAATATCCAATGTGCTTCAGGTTCTTTTCGAGATTTCTAAAATTGTTTCCTTCTCTCTTCTTTAAAACGACCCCTAACCCAACATTCTGATCCCTTTAATAACTTCCTGGAAGAAGTGATAAGAAAAATCCTGGACTGTGCTGAGATGGACAAATTAACAAAAGAGATAAAAGAAAAGGAAGACACAGAGTACTATTTAATATGGAATAAGTGGTACGACTGGTTGGAGACTAGAAATAATAGAGGAGAATAAATGTGGAAAGGCCAAAAGTGGAAAATGTGTGTATAATAATGTATAGTAAAAATAATATGTATTATTTTTAGTATGAAGTATAGAATGAAGGAAGAAAAATGTAAACAAGAAACAACGGGACAACAAGGACAAATATATTTAAAGAAGAATAAGGGGGGGGGGGAATGTAAATAATAGATTACCGTTACGAAATTGCTGTTAAAAAAAAAAAAGGAGGAGCACACACTGTGTGTGTATGTGTGTTATGTTTTGTTTTGTCTGGTTTCGTTGGTTTAAAAAATAAAAAATATAATAATTTTTTTTAAAAAGGGGCAATGAAATAATAATAATAATAACTTCCTGGAATTTTTGACCAAATGTTTCATATTTTGAATTATCATTTGCTGTGGGTTTGTTCATATCTTCCGAACTCTAACCATACCTTTACCACCCAATGCATGCTAACATTGTTTAAATTTTCTGTTTCAGCTGGGGAGTATGCAAATTGCAGTGCCTAAAAACAGGTCCCTGTGTATTATCTGAAATGGGTACAAAAATAACTCTGGTCAAATTAGACACTGGGGAAAAGCCGGACGGACACGAGGCAGGCAATAGCTGCTCAGCTAGTCTGCATTTTCAGCACAAAGGTGTGGTTGTGTATCCTTTGAAGGCCATGAAATGTGCAAGTCAGTGCCACCTAGTGGTTAGGAGCAGTGGTGGGATTCAAATAGGGGAACAACCGGTTCTCTGTGTGGATGCCGCTTCCAGAGGTCTGTTCTGGGCCTGGGCAACGAATAATTAGCTACCGGTTCTGCCGAAGTGGTGCGAACTGGCTGAATCCCACCCTGGTTAGGAGTAGGAAAGAGAATGGAAAAAGATGGATTAAACCTACTTGCCACTTTCAAGAAAGTTACGGGGTCTCTAACATGACTCCAAGATCATTTTCATGGCCAACAACTGCCAGTTTGATGTATATCGGAAGCCAGGCCTCCATCTATCTATTTTGTTTGTTTGTGGTTAAATCACTTCACACTTTCATTGAATCACAAATTCCATTTCACTGACCTTTAACCAAGTGGATGAGTTCACTATGGGATTCCTTCCAATCCTTTTTATTTCAACCATCCTCAATTTGATGTCCGGAGCAAACTTGAACATTTCCTTGTTGTTTTTCTCACTCTAGGTTGTTCATGATGAAACTAAAAAGCAGCCAGCCTCTTAATATAGAATCTCGCTGGTTTTTGCATTCCTCTGCTGAAAGATTCTTCGCCTCTTTAACTGCAAAGCCGGAACCTGCATCTGCCCTTTTATCTCATGCCAAGTTTACTCACAACTTTCAGGAAGAACTTGATCAAAAGCTTTTAAATGTCCAAGTGCAATATCTACAGAATCACCATCACACCCCTCATTGCTAACTGTCAAAAGGTTAAAATGATACAGAGAAAGGACTCATTTTTACAGAAGAAATCTTGAATTCCAGACTTCTTTAAGAATTGTCATTGTTACCAAGAGAATCAATGGTGTAGTAAACTAAATAATAATAATAAACTCAAAAAGCAATATTTTTATTATGATTGTGATGAAATTGTGGAGGCCATGCTTGGTAAGCTAAAGAAACAGGTTGAAAAATAAACAGCATGGATTTTAAAAAATTAACAGTGCAACCCTCTTCTGGGAGAAGGCAGAAATCAAAGGCACAAGAATAGAAAAGGCCTTGGAATAGAAGTTGATTAAAAACCAATTATAAATATAAATCAGCAGCGTGATGTGGCTAACAAAAGGACAAATGCAATTTTGCGCTACATCAACAGGGTTCCAGAGCTGGGTTGCATCCAAACTGAATACATTTTTAAAAATGTATTTTATGAATCACAGTAAGCAAGAATTTCCACTTTCTTCTGTTTGGGCGGACTTCACTCCAATGACAGTATCTCAATCCTGAAACGTGTTCTGAAAAGAATCACTAGAAAGATCAGGGATGATCTTGGGAAGAGGGATTAAAAAAGATGTAACGAAGTTTAGCTGTGACAGAAGATTGAACTGCCACTCATAAGGCAGCAACTCTTCAAAGAAACGGAAAGGTGCTACCAAACCTGTATTTTTTATTTATTTATTTTGGAGTACCGGGCATGAGAAAATGATTTTAAGTTTCAGCAAGGCATATTCTGACTGAATGTTAGGGGGGGGGAGAAACTTTCTAAAAGTAGCAGTACTTCAAGAGTAGAACAAGAAGCTGAGCAGTAGAAAGATGATTTTGAGGAACAAAGTTTAAACCTCTCCTTCAACCCAAATTAGACAGCAAAGCTCTCGGAGCACAGTCATGGCCCGCTTGCAGTCTTTTTCTGGATCACATGACTTGGGAAAACGGCACCATTTCCAATCCAATGACAGTTTTGGGAAACGGGCAACATTTTCACGGCCTCCTGTCTACAGGATGGAAAGAGATGGAGTCTACAGGATGGTCTCTGGAGTCAACTGCTTCAGAGAGAAGGGATTGCAGTCAAAAAGTTCTGCGCCCTGGAAATTCCAGAAAGGTCTCTCCACTGTTTTTTTGCAAATAAGCAGAATAGCATTCATTGGCATCAGGAAATTTCATGTTACCCTGGCAAGTCCTCGTGACACAGGCATTCAGACCTACTGTAGGTCCTATCTAGTAGACCATCCGCTTGCAAGAGGCAGTTGGATCATAGACATAGAATGTGATGTAGAATAATACAATTGGAAGTCTATCTAACCCTGTACTATTTCAGACAAATGCCGGTCCAGTCTCTTTTTAAAAACCTCTAGTATTGCAGCATCCCACAAGTTTTGGAGGCAAGCCATTCCACTGATTAATTGTTTTCACTGTCAGGAAATTTCTCCTTAGTTCTAGGTTGGTGTTCTCCTTGATTAGTTTCCAGCTGTTATTTCTTCTTCTGCCTTCAGGTGCTTTGGAAAATAGGTTGACACACACACACACACACACACACACACACACACACACACACACACCTGTTCTTTGTGGCAGCCCCTCAAATAAGGAAACATTGCTATCATGTCACACCTGGTTCTCCTTTTCACTAGACTAACCATTCCCAATTTCTAGCTGGGGGAGAAACAAAAATAATTTCAACTCCTTCTTGGTGCCGTGCATCTAGCAATGAGCCGAAGGAGAAGCTATCTCAGATTACCTCCAAACAACAGTTTGGTGTTCCTTTTCACCACTCAAAAGAAGATTATGTTCTGAAAGAAGCTGTTTTCTGCCTGGTCACGTGAAGGGACATGACAGGGATACCATCCAAAAGTTTAGAACTACTGGCATTTTGAGGAGAAGGAGGGACTAAAATAAATGCTCGGTATTCCAGAAGCCAATCACAGAATAGTTTGCAAAATTAACTGCCCAAAATGCTATGCAAAGTGTAGCTAAAGTCTTATTTTTTCAAGTAATGCTTAATAGGATGCAGTACAAGATGGGGAAGTCTCTTTGTATTACAAGTAGTAATACTTACAATACAAATATTGTATTACTTGTATTGTGCTTACGACCACAATGGAACCCAACGTTTCCGTTGCTAAGCGAGACATTTCTTAAGTGGGTCTTGCTCCATTTTACAACCTTTCTGGCCATGGTTGTTAAGTGAATCACTGCCATTGTTAAGTTAGTAACACGGTTGTTAAGTGAACCAGGCTTTCCCATTGACTTTGCCTGTCAAAAGGTTGCAAAAGAGGATCCCATGGCCCCGGGATGCTGCAATTGTCATAAATATGTTAAGCGTTTGAATTTTGATCACATGATCATGGAGATGCTGCCATGGTCATAAGGGTGAAAAATGGTCATAAGTCCCTTTTTTTCAGTTCCGCAACTCCGACCGGGCACTAAAGAACTGTTCTAAGTCAACAACCACCTGTATTAAAAACATACAGCCCAGACACATGGGAGATCATTTGGGTGAGGAATGTCAAATTTACACAAGCCCAAAATCTAAGGGAAATTTTTTATAAAATGTTTTATAGATGGCACCTTGATCCACAAAAAATGTCTCGTATGTATTCAAACCTGCAGCCTAAATATTGGAGATGTGGTTGCTTGGATGCCACTTACTATCATATTTGGTGGTCATGTAAAAGTATAAAAGCTTTTTGGATTAAGATATGGTGGAATATTCAAAGAATTTTTAAAAGAAGGATAAAATTTACTCCACAACTGTTTTTGTTGGGTATTGTTTTGGATTGTGATGATAAAGAGATTACTTTAATGTTAAATTTAATTACTGCGGCTAGGCTGTTAATAGGGCAATATTGGAAGAAGGAATTTTTGCCTACTTTGCAAGAATGGGTTTTTAAAGTATCTTATTTAGCGGAAATGGCAAAAATTTCGGCTTTCTTGAAAGATCAATCGCAAGAGAAGTACCTCTTGGTGTGGAAAAGATGGATACATTTTATACAATATAAGTATGATACAAGAAAATACCATCTAGCTTTTGAATAATTTATAAGTTTAAGATATTTATCTAGAAGTATAATTATTATTATTCTTTATTTTTTTTTATCTTTTTATTTTATCTTCCTTTCTGTTTTTTATATATCATGGAGTTAAAGTATGTCGTAATTTGTTCATTGAGTGTAATGATATTAGTTTAAGGTTTATTTGGGTTTAATTTTTTTTTTTTCTTTTAAGTTCTAGTTAAGCCTGTATTCAGCTCTGGGAAGAATGGGGGAGGGTTTTGGGGAGGGTTGGGAGGGATCGGGGAAAGGGTTTTTATTGTAAAATTTTAAAAAACTTTTAATAATAATAAAAAAAAACCTACAGCCCAGCTTCACCCCAATGGCTGAGAAAAATGCTGGGTTTCAGGGATGGAGAAACCGTCAGAGCCACCAGGACAATCAACTTAATTGTTATTATTTAACCCTGTGGGGCCTGGATGTGGAGAAAATTCATCCTGCCCAGATCAATAGATCAAATGAATTATGAGTCACTTAAATTGGACTGGTTTAAATGGCCCTTTGGTATGATCAAATTTCTTGGGGAAATGGCCCAGCGTAGAGCTCAGCCTTGTATATTCTCCATCCCAGATTATATTGAATTTGGAAAATTCCCTGCCTCTAAATAGGCAGAAGAAAAACAGACCAAGTTATGGGAAAATGTTCCTTTAGCCCTGTAAGTCTTCTCAACTGTCCATTTGTGTTTAGATTGGCTCAGACTTTCTTAATTATCCATCATCTGTAGGCAAACCAGCGACTTCAGTTTTCTTTAAAGCAGTCAATCCTTTGATTAAAAGGTGAGCCTTAACAGCTCCAATTATTAACCTGAAAGGTTTACTCCTCAGGAGAATGAATAGCACAAATTTGCTAATTATTGCTATTATTTATAATTGTTTAATGAAGGAGGAGAATAATATCTTAAATGTCAAAGTTCCTATTTTAATTGCCTCAAAGGAGCGATGGAGATCATTATGTTGATCCTGGAGGGGGAAATATACATAAATTTTATTTTAAATGCTCCAGGAAAATCTGAAGATATGTTTAGAAAAACACATGGCATTCATATTGTTACTGTGTGTGTGGATGGCACAAAACCCCCAGAGCTTATTGGGATTTCATGATAAATAAGCTTTTTACAGTTAGGGCTTTACTGAGGTTTACTTCAATAATCTGATTCATTAACAACGGAAGATCAGTTACAATTCAACAAAGAGGGTTTATTTTTATTTTTTAAAATGAAAAATCAGCACAAAAGAGGGAGGTTTATTTCATGTAGGTGCCAAAATTATGACTTACAGAGATGGCTTTCTTTTAAAATGATTTGCTGTTGTACATCTTAAATAAATCACCTATATATTACAAAATGTATACATATGCAGATATATAGATAATCTGTAGAAAAAGCTTAATGCGTGTGAGCGGAAGCTGAATGTTTAAGTCTACCAAATTTGGGTGGGATTTCTCTAGAGCAGCGGTCCTCAACCTTGGCAACTTTAAGACTTGTGGACTTCTACTCCCAGAATTCCTCAGCCAGCAAAGCTGGGAGTTGAAGTCCACAAGTCTTAAAATTGCCAAGGTTGAGGAGCCCTGCTCTAGAGTAGTGTTTTTCAAACTTGGCCGTTTTTAGATGTGTGAACTTCAACTCCCAGAATTCCTCCAGCTGGAGACGTTAAAGAAGGAAATCCAAATCTCCAGCTGGTATTTTAACTAGGCTTGCTCTGCTATTGAAATATGGTGTCTCGTCTACATCTGTCATCCATGAATTGCCTCCATGACTTGCATTCAAGAGAAATTCAGCTGTTCTGAGAAGATACAGGGGATGGCACGACCAATAGGACCTCAATAGAAGAATCCACAAAGGTAGCAATCCTGCTCAGTTTCTTGTAAACCAGACATGGGCATTTTACGCCCCCCCCCCTCCAGCCACATCTGGCCCTTTGGCTGTCCCTGTCCAGCCTGCGTGAGGTCAATCAGAAATTAGAAATCAAATGTAAATCAGTCGGCGCCATAAACGCAACACAACTGCATTGCATTCATTTTGAAGGCGACTGCTTTATTTTTCAATTTGCGTGCGCGTGTCCCTGTGCACCTTCGCAAGCCTTATCGGTTCAAGCCGTCCACCGCAATCCCAGTTTCTCGTATGGTCCTTTGGGAAAATGAACTGCCCATCCCTGAATGCTTCCCTTTTCTGTAAACCAGGGGTTCTCAACCTTGGCAACTTTAAGACTTGTGGACTTCAACTCCCAGAATTCCTCAGCCAGCAAAGCTGAGGAGTTGAAGTCCACAAGTCTTAAAGTTGCCAAGGTTGAGAACCCCTGCTTAAACTGTCTGGAAAATATCAGAGCCTGCCTTTCCTCAGGTCCAATGTGAGGTCCCCACTTCCACGCGTGCCCCGTCTCTCCTACAGAACCAAGAGTCTGAGCGACCTAAACGAAGCCTTTCTGTTGGCAAAGGCACAGCATCCGAAAACTGCTTTCAGGACTGGCCAATGAAAACAAGCCCCAAATTGCTGAGCAAAGGATTCTGTGGCCAAGATCGGCTTACATTCCCTTGTCGGAAGGAAACGAGAGGCCCCTTTCTCTGGTGCATACATACCGAAGAGAATGTGGACTTTGCTTGCTTTTAAGAAGCCATCAATATTATGACATAACACACCCTCCTCCCCAAAAAGCCTTCACCGATGTTAAAGCCTACCATCACTAGTAGAGCAACTAAGACAATGAAAGGCCTGGAGACTGAAAGATAGGAAGAACGGTTGCAGGAATTGAGTATGGTCAGTCTAGACGCAGTGTTTCCCAAACTTGACAATTTTAAGGCATGAGGACTTCAACTCCCAGAATTCCACAGCCAGCGTTTGGGAGTTGAAGTCCACATGCCTTAAAATTGTCAAGTTTGGGAAACACTGGTCTAGAGAAAAGAAGTTCTAGGGGTGACAGGATAGCAGGGTTCCAGTATTTGAGAGGCTGCCCCAAAGAAGAAGGGGTCAACTTATTTTCCAAAGCACCGGAAGGCAAGACAAAGAACAATGGATGGTAACTAATCAAGGAGAGAAGCAACCTGGAACTAAGGAGAAACTTTCTAATAGTGAGAAAAATCAATCAGTGGAATGGTTTGCCTTCAGAAGTTGTGGAGGCTCCATCACTGGAGGCTTTTAAGAAGAGATTGGCCAGCCCCTTCTCTGAAATAGTATCTCCTGCTTGAGCAGGGGGTTAGACTAGAAGATCTCCAAGGTCCCTTCCAACTCTGTTTATTTGCCAGGGTTTATTTGCGCCGAAGCAGAGTCCACTTGAGTAGACTGCCATAATTCAAAGCAATCCAGAGTGGATAGCCATTATTTCCTTCCCCAGACTCACTTACTTATACTTTGATTCTCTGTCTGCCTATCTCTATAATCCAGCGTGACCTATCTGAGCAGGCTTCTCCTAATTTTAGTCCCCACTCTGGTACAGTTGGACCTGCCACCTGAGTGCAAATGTTCTGCTTTCTTTGTTTCCGAAGACTTCCTTCCTCAGAATCCTCAAAAGCAGATTGCCTGCTTCTCTTGCAAAATCTCTTGTTTTAATTGTTCAATAATACACGCTTCCCCCCCCCCCGCCATAAGCCAGCCTTGTTTTCAAAGCAATAAAGAGAGGCAGCCCACCCCTTTTCCCACTCCCTCGTCGTCAATATTGCAAGTGCTAGACATTGTCAATATTGCAAGTGCTAGACAAAGCGTGGTTTTATTGGGACATCCAAGGATGGGCTTGGCGGGGAAGACTTTGACCTCCAAAGAGAATTAGAGCAGAAGGCCCAGCTCAGTAGCCTTGCCGCCTTGCCTTTGTGTCTTGCACTTTCATTGAATTCCGACTTTGATTGAGGTGGGCAGATAAATGGGGAGACAATAATCCAGAGATTTCATACCAGCTCTGGAGAAGGGAAGACAATTACCATGACAACATGGCTAAAAAAGGGGGAAATGGGGCACCAATTTTACTCTGGTGAGAGAAACATAGGCTTTCAGGAGAGGGGCGGGGGTACAAATTTAGATTTTCGCCAGTTGGTTGCCCTGATGCTTGGCCCAAAAGAGTAAGTCCTTTTGATTTTCTCCAGGACAAAGTTACGGGCTTACAGTGGCGTAACTGAGATCAGGATATGGTTGATAGCTCTCCAAAGACAACAACATCCGGGCAGATGGTCTTTGCATTTGGATTCAGAGGCCAAGAAGCCAAAAAACTTTGCAAACCTTTGATTACTGACCGATGCATTCGTTTGGGGAGTCACAAAGGTACAAAAACTCAGCATGGGACAATTCTTGTCATTTTCTCATCATTTGCTCTTCTGGGCAATTTTCTTCTCCTGGCTGTTGGCCAACACCTCTAGCCTTGTTAACTTTTGTGTTGTAATAAAGCACCTGCAGCTCATTCCGTGTGAAAGCGAGAGAGGGAGAGGGACGGGGAAGGGGAAGAGAAATCTGCCATGGGCTGGAGACAAGGATCCCATTTATTCTTTTGTTCCAATTTAAAAAAATGTAGAAAGGAGAATGGAGGATCCTTTGCCTTGATCTGACAGAATGGGCTGCAAAATGGAGAAGCTTGAAACACACCCTACAAACACTTTTAGGAGTGCTTGTACATTCTGTGTGTGCAGGTGTGAAAGTACAGATATTTTAGGCAGTAGACACAGATAGAAATGTATCAGGAGAGTGACCGATTCAATATTTCAAATTCAGAGGGAACCTGGTAGAACATCAACTTCAAGCTTGGAAGAAAGTAAGTGTCTATATCTCACTCCCTTAGATTGGAAGATCTTCACCATTGGTCTAGACCAGGGGTAGGCAACCTTGGCTCTTTTATGACTCGTGGACTTTGCTGGCTGAGGAATTCTGGGAGTTGAAGTCCACGAGTCATAAAAGAGCCAAGGCTGTCTACCCCTGGTCTAGACCAGTGATGGTAAACCTTTTAGAGACCAAGTGCCCAAACTGCAACCCCAAACCCTCTTATGTATCGTCAGGTGCTGGGTGGGCATGGCCGATTGGGTGGGTGTGGCCCATTGGGTGGGCATGGCTGCCGTGGTAACGGCAGACTGGGTGGGACTAAAAAGTTCAATCGATCAATTCCAACTTTGTGAGCTCTTTTTTTCCCCCCCGGGAGAAGTTGAAATTGATTGATTGAACCTTTTGGGGGTTTTTTGCACATGGCCGCGGAGGCCTAAAGCGAAAAGGTTTTATAAAACCTAGCTGAAGGCCTAAGACTGGGGTGACGGCGCACATGCCCACAAAGAGCCATAGGTTCGCTACAGACTCTAGGCCATTTTTAAATGTGGACTTCAACTCTCAGAATTCCCCAGCCACACTTGTTAAAGTGGCCAAATTTAAAAAGTGCTGACCTAGCCTGATCTAAACATGAATCCTTTGCTTTTGGTCCTAGCTTGTTCCTGATTTGGTGACTCCTTGTGTTCATTGCAATTCAACATCCCATTTCCACTCTGTCATTGTACCTTGATAAATACGCATCATGAACTCTTTCATCACTATTTTCTATTTTATAAAAAAAAATAGTTTTAATTTTTTTCTAGAAAATAGAAAAAAAACTATTTGGAAAATTTTCTATTTTATGAAAGCACTATTTGCATGTTGTCCCGGTCCTCCCACCCCATAAAAAAGTTCATACATAGCACTTTTTAGGAATTTCTGCAGTTAAAAAAGAGAGAGGAGCGGGGCTAAGCCACAAGGACATTGAACATTGCCATCTACCGGATGGAGATTGTATATACAATCATTGCATTTTTTTTCTCCAGCTTAATGTTTTCCAAATGTTTTGATATATGACTCCTGAAGTTGAAATATAATGGAGCAACAGTTTATGCACCAAGGTACCTCAAATAGGTTAAATTACAGAATGCATCCAAAATCTTAGACCTATGACTCCCAAGGGAATGATATTTGGGAAAGTTGTGGCTATTTCAATGCTATTGGCTGCTGCTGCATAGCTGGGCTGCTGCTGTCATTTTCTGTGACAGTTTCCCAGTCACTCTCACAATCCCTTGTTCCCTCTCCCATCCAGCAACAGCCATTTTCCCACCTTCTGGGAAGGGAAGGGAATTAGAGAGCATAAAAGATTGGAACCGATTGGCTCGTAGAGGACAAGGGATGTAGAAATCAGGCTACATTCATTCTATGTAAGTATTAATCATGAATCCATTGGTTTCATGTTATTCAACATGTGAAGATTGCCAATATCTCCACTTTTGTTTCATTTGAAGTTTTCCTGACCTAAGGATGGATGTCTTTTAGCTTCATCTTGCACACAACAAACATACACATTTTATGTCCTAACTTACCAAAGTATGCATTTTTTTGCATCAGATGTGGAAAACCATCTCCTTTTGCATATTCCAATCTACTCTTGTGTGCCATTGTTGACCCAAGACAACCTGCACAACAGGCTCGAGAGCCATGCAATGCTTTATAGGTGCCCAACCTTGACAAAGAGGTCTACAAAGAATGTCTTTGAAACAACTTCACAAAATGTTGCCCATAGACTGTGACTCTATAGAATGGAGGAGGGTAACCACAACTTTGTGCAGATGAGCTAGTATGCATGACCAGAAGTCCATTTCTAGTGAACTGAAGAGATGGAAGAACTGTTTCAAGAGTCTAATCAAAGATTAAAAAAAATTAAAAAAAAGAGTCTAATCAAAGAAAAGTACCTTGCACTCTCCAGGAGAGAGCATTTCACTGGACCTCATTCATGTCAAGATGAATGCCATTTTGGCACCTCATTTCATACTGCTGGAAGAGGAATCTATGCCACGTTGTGGCAAATCCTTCATAACAATATCTCTAGCCTACTTACATGTGCTCTAGAAAGCTGGAAACCGGTTGTGAGGGGATGACTGTCTTGTCTGGGCTCCAGGGAAAGTAGGACATCTTTTTGCATCTTTCCATCCCATGTCCGTTGCGCAACATCTAAGAATGGAATAGAGGGACAGGTGTGTTATAATCTTCTCCAACAAAATAGTCCTGCAGCCTGTTAAGGATTAAGAGGGTTATTGTCTGCAAAAAGAAAAAGTAAAAAGAAACCACCCAAAATATTTTCTCCTCAAAATGAGCGAGTTAGAACTCACCAGAAAATTCAACTCCATTTCTCACAGGTTCAACAGAGACCTGGCTGTCTTCACACACAGTATACATTCTGCAACTTTTCATGTCACTTCTGCTTCCTTCTCCTCCTCCTTCTCCTCCTCCTCCTCCTCCATTGCTCCAATTCCTACCATCTTTTAAAGACCCCTGAAGAACTGGCTTTCCCCTCCCACAGGCCCTGGGATGAGGTGTTGTTTTTAATGGAGAGTTGTAAACTGGGCTGATATTATTTTCAGTGGCGTTCATGAAGCAAACATGGCAGTTATGAAATGAAGGCCACAGTCATTAAGCATATGCTGCAATCGTTAAGTAAAGCTATTAAGTTGTTAAATAAAGCTATTTGGGACAGTTTTTGCCCAAAAGCAGGAAGTAAATGCTCTTTGTAAGCAGCATTTGGAGAAACCTGTTGCAACTCTGAACAACACTAAGCAACTGGTGGAAAGTTGAGGACTACCTATATAATACTCTCTTTTTCTGTACTGATAAAAGAGAATATTTGTACCGATAAAGGAGAATATTCGTAGCTCAGGATCGAAGTCTGAGATCCTTGATGCTCTCTGAGCTTGGTGGTTTGACAGCACTCATAAACATCAAGAGCACTGATGATGTTGCTACGTTTGGTAATGAAAGATCTGCAAGAAAACCACACAATTCGGAGAGCACCAATGACCCCACTATCTTCTGGGGTTTTTTTTTCTGTCAAAATGGACTGTGATCCATGAAAGCTTGTGCAAAAAAAGCTTACACAGGCAGTCCTCAACTACGACCACAACTGAGCCCAAACGTGTTGTTAAGTGAGAAATTTGTTGTTTTGCCCCCATTTTACGACTTTTCTTGTCACATTTGTTAAGTGAATCACTGCAATTGTGAAGTTAGCAACGCGGTTGTTAAGTGAGTCCAGCTTCCCCATTGACCTTGCTTGTCAAGTCGCAAAGGGGATCCCTTGACCTCCGAGACACGGCAACCGTCGTAAATGCGAAGCATCTGAATGTAAATCACGTGACCCTGGGGATGCTTCAATGGTCCTAAGTGATAAAAATGGTCCTAAGTTGCTTCTTTCAGTGCCGTTGTAACTTTGAACGGTCACTAAATGAATCATAAGTTGAGGACTACCTGTGTAGCCTTTAAGGTATCACTAGGCCCTTTATTATTTTTTTCCCTTAAAACTGGTCAAGATTCCTCTACGCCCAAAGCTGCAACTGGAGACCAACTTTACGGGAGACCCCTGATAATTTTATACACTCTAAAAGAGGAATTTTATATCAGCCACGCTGGGTATTAAAATGGCCTCCCGATTGAACAGAAAACAGCACATCCCATTTGTTGCCATTTCAGCTACTTTAATCAATGTTCCCAGGGAATTCCTTCTGGGAAACTCATCTCATCTGGGACTGAGAATGTAAAAGTAATCATCAAAGCTTTAGAATAATTACGACAAATGAAAGCAAACGCATACGATGCTCTTTTTCGAGATATTCCCCACGGTCAATGTATTAAGACAGCTGTAGACCTGGCTAGTCTGAATTAGAAGAGAGATCCTACATAAGCTCTGGAGATGTGTGGAGGTTCCTTCACCCTGCCAAGTGAATATCCAGGTGGCCAGTATTTGGATTGGAGATTATATGAGAGCCCAGAACAATCTGACTCTTTATGCGTTATGAAAGGAAGGAGAATGTTAGAAAAATAATAAAGGCAATTTGATCACCTCCCCCGGAATGACATCCTCCATAAATTTTGCCTAATTCTGACCCAGGACTAGTTGAGCATGATCCCAAATGGATTGAGATCCAATGGTTCTCTTCATCACAGAGGATATAAAAAAATCACCTGGAACAAAAATTCAGAGGTTTTTTTTCCTGACTTTTTCCTGACATATTTGAAATCTTCCAAGATACAGTTGGTTAGATGCAGTATAGTTTTGCTACTAGACCTTGAAATTCTTTATTAAGCCTACTTGCAATAGATTTTAACATTTCCCCAAGATGAAAAACACAATAAATACGACTGTTAAAATAATCTACATTCAAAAAGCCAGGCACTTATTACCATCTTTGATAGACATGCTCCAAAGCCGAAAGATTCTGGTTAAGAATACACATATGGTTAGAGAAAATGACTAAAAAACATATAGATTTTAATCCAGAACTATTTTTGTTAGGCATAATTGTAGGAAATTATGAGAAAGAGTGTATATATCTAATGTTACATGTATTAACTGCAGTGATAATTGTATTCGCTCAACATTGGAAAAATGAAGATTTACCAACGGAGGAAGAGTTAATTAAAAATTTTAGATTGTGCAGAAATGGATAGATTGACATTGAAAATGAAAGAGAAAGAAGATTCAGTATATTTTAGAACATGGGACACCTTTTATCAATGGCTAGAAAAACGAGGTAGAGAGAAAGAAATTTAACACGTATTAGTAAGTTAAATGTTGGAACCCAGACAATATGTTGCTGATAAAATATTAAGCACTTGTGATTATAAAAAACTACTGTTTGACGTGGGACTCCACAGTCACACTGAGGGGTGGATACTATGCCCCATTTATATAGGGCAGCGGTTCTCAACCTATGGGTCGCGACCCCATTTGGGGTCGAACGACCATTTTACGGGGGTCGCCAAACAACGCGATCCGCCATTTTCCCCCTCAGGGGGCGCCGCCACGCATGCACGCTGCGCATGGGAGCGCCGCCGTGCATGGGGGCGGCACCACGCATGCGCGACGCATCCATGTGACCGGGGGTCGCCGTATAAAAAGGTTGAGAACCGCTGATATAGGGAGTCCCGGCAGAAGCTGTGGGAAAATGAAATCTTGAAATCAATAAATGATCGAAAACAATCCTCTGGTATTCCTATCACTATTTCCTGATCAAAATCACTATTTTCGATGTTGTTGAAAACTGGCTGGCTATAACGATCTACATAGTTTATAGAAACAGTCACATACCGGCTCCACTAACTGAAGCAGGGGTCTTCAAACTTGACCCTTTTATGACTTGTGGACTTCAACTCCCAGAATTCCTCAGCCAGCGGGTCTGGCTGAGGAATTCTGGGAGTTGAAGTCCACAAGTCATAAAAGGGCCAAGTTTGAAGACCACTGAACTAAAGTCTACTGAAGTCTTCATTTGTACCTATGGACAATGGAGAGAAAAGTCTGCCCGTTTGTCTGTCTGTTTGCCATTGCCTCCTTTCTAGAGCTGAGACAGAAAGTGATTGGCGCAAGCAGGACTAGAACTCCCAGTCTCCCGTTTTTTAGCCTGCTCCCTTAACCCTAACCCTGGCCCAGCCCGACTCTTGCAATCAAGTGTTGCCCAAAGGAATGATTAAGACAAGTGCCATTTCTTCCATCAGAAGATCAAATGGCCAATCCTTTCTCCTCTTACACTCACAGTTGTTCTAACAAACTGATGGAAGGAAGCAGCTAAGCTCCTCTTCATCGCTTATTAATTTCCTAACTGGGTGGAAATGGCACAATTCCCCTTGGAGATCCAGGCCAGCTCAAAATATTGAGGAAGCTACTCAGGCATTTTCCAGTGTAACTTAGAGCTGAGGACACTGGAAGGGAAGGATAATGGGGTGTTTGTGGGGGACATAGAGGGTGTATTTTCTGCTGTTGCTAAGACAGATTTCCTTCCCTCCTCCCCCCCCAGCTCATGGCCCCCTCCACTTCCGTACCATCCAATCCTGGCACTTCTTCTCTCCATTGGTTCCACTGTCGCATCGAATGATTGTGACAGCTTTGCATTCTCCTCACTTATTGGCTTAGTCCGATGGCCTATTATCGAGGGAAGCAAATCGGATGCTTAATCAATACTTGGCAAAGGCTGCCAGAGGCTACATTAGCATCACACCACTGGCTGTCTGGCTGTCTGCCTTTGAGATAAGCATCAAAGGAGCTCGTGACATGATGGAGCACCTGGCTAATTCCATTTCGGTTGTGGAGGAAGGAACACCACTGATGCACACAGAGCTCCCTTTCCTACAGAGTCATTTGGAAGGAACCATTTGTGACTGTTGGTCTTCTAGGAGCATCTTCCAGGTCCCTCACTGCTCCCTGATGTATTGAACCTAAGAGGAATGTCCAAATCTATCTCCTACACCTGTTTGGAAAGATCTAGATGACTATGAAAGGAGATGTTGGACCTCTATGCTGGAAGCTTCACTACGGTCAACATTTGATGAAAAGCAGCTTTCTTAAAACATGGGGACCTGGTCCATAGTTCAGAATCGCTGTAGAGCTGGGTGGCCTTATGAAACAAACACAACAAAAAAAAATTACCTTTCTGCTTCAAAAAAAGTTAGTGTAAGATAGAGATTAAACATTTCATCTGGGAGGGAAAGTTCAGATTCAGATCTCCATCCAACCATAAAGCAGGGTGGACTTTAGACTAGTCAAATTAAACTAACCCACCAAGATTGTCATGGAGGAAGCTCTAAATGCAACCCATAACTACAAAAGGGAAGAAGACATGGATTCTGTTTCTTGGTTCTTCCAAACCCAGTTTGGTCACCACCCTTTTTTTCTTGCCCACTTTGAGGAATCGGGTGCATCTCATCTAGATCAGTGGTTCTCAACCTTTCTAATGCCGCGACCCCATAATACAGTTCCCCACGTTGTGGTGACCCCCAACCACTTATACATCACCGGGTGCCAGGGGCGTGGCCAAAGAAAAGGGGGGAAAATGGCGGACAGCCTTGTTTGGCGACCCCCGTGAAATGGTCGTTCGACCCCAAATGGGGTCCCGACCCGCAGGTTGAGAACCACTGATCTAGATGATTAGAGGAACCAATAAAGTTCAGAAGGGACCAAATAGGGGAACTCATGGATGAGAAAGCTCTTTCCCTCAGAGTATTCTCCAAATTGTGACTTACTTTTCAACACCGGCCACTCTCCAATTTATTCAAGGGAATTTACTGAATAACTTAGGTGACATGGGTGATAGAGAAATGTGATGAATGAATTAATTAATTAATGAATTAATTAACATATACTAAAGCTGTTAATAGCTACTCGTCTTGATAACCATAACTAGCATGAAAATACCTTGCTACTAGGATGTGTTTGAATGGACTCCATGCAATGCAAAAAATGGATTATATAAGTCTTTAGCCAATTCTTCTTCTTCTTCTTCTTCTTCTTCTTCTTCTTCTTCTTCTTCTTCTTCTTCTTCTTCTTCTTCTTCTTCTTCTTCTTCTTCTTCTTTTTCTTTTCCTCCTCCTCCTCCTCCTCCTCCTCCTCCTCCTCCTCCTCCTCTTCTTCTTCTTCTTCTTCTTCTTCTTCTTCTTCTTCTTCTTCTTCTTCTTCTTCTTCTTCTTCTGCTTCTTCTTCTTCTTCCTCCTCCTCCTCCTCCTCCTCCTCCTCCTCCAGATGCATTCAGTGTGCTTAAGACAGATGACCACCATGCAAATGTGGTTAATGTTAGTCTAATCTTAAATCCAGTCAGCTCAACATCTTTCTGGCTTCTCGCAGACTTCATCCAAATAGCTCCTACAGAGAGCCGGTCAACAGTTATCTGCTCAGCCCCTGTGGTTTTTATCTTCCTGTTCACTGTTTGCTTCCCCAAGTTTTAATTTTTTTTCAAACTTGCATCTCTTGTTCCATAGATCAACATCCTCTCCTAAGCTGGACAGTTTTTTTTTCCTCTTCCCCAATTAACAGGCCAGACATTCTAAATAAACTGGGATACAATGACTTTATAAGTCTGGCGGAGATGGCTGGGCCTTGATGAATGTGCGCTCTTCAATGAAACCAAACAAAAATAAGCCAAGCTAACAAGTCTCCAGACTGGTTCCTTCAGGATGATAGATTGACAAAACATTGGCTTTTTATAACTCCCAAACCAAAATAAGCCATGGACCCAGCTGCGGTGCCATGCTAAAACAATCATGGCTCTATCTGGCCTCCTCCAAAGGACAGAATGTTGTGGGCGATGAGGATAGAATCATTTTAAACTTTGCAAAAATGCAGAGTGAAGAGATGGTGGGTGGGGCTGGTTTGAACATGGGGGTGGGAGGAACAAGTGCCAGAAACTTGGAGAAAGGAGACAAGTCTCAAATTTAAGACCTGGGTTGAATCTGAAAAGAATACTCATTGGAATTTAGGTGCATAAAATATCTTCCTGCACAGACACCACAAAAAAGTTCCAGTACACTGGCACAGATGATGTTACTTAGTTGGGTAATGAAATGTCTGCAAGAAAACCATCAAGCACAGAGATCACCAGGGATCCAAGTCATTGCTAGCTTGTCCATCCTAGTGGTTGTGCTCATCGTCCTCACCCTCCTCCTCTCCCATTCCGCAAATGCCTCTCCCTTCTAGCACTGATGATGTTACCTGTTGAGTCATGAAATGTCAGCAGGAAAACAACTAAGCACCAGGAACCCCACAGTTCAACCCCGAGCTACAAATATTTTCTCCTATAAGTTCCAGACACCAACCAGAGTGGAGAACAACCCAGAGAAGCAGTGCAAGATCAGAAGAGGTTGGAGGGATCTGCCCCACAGAATCAGACACATCTGAATGGACTGAATCAATACAGGAAACGAAGATGGGGATGCTTAACATAGATAGATTCAGGAGGCCTGTTGGCTTCTGAGCACGGGCACTCAACTTTCCACAGTTACAACAGTGAGGAAAAACTAACTTTGTGACCCATAGTCACATTTACTACCTTCACAAGACTGTAGAGCAAAGGAAAGCTGAAGTAAGACCATAAGCAAAGTCTCGGTTTTACTTAGTGACTGCTTCCCTTAACCACGGAGTTTCTGGTCCCAATTGTGGTCATTAAATGAGGACCAAATCAGGAACTCTGATTTAGAACTAATTCAATGTCTCCATTGGAATTAATTATAAATGCTTGCTAACATACCACAGTGATGTCATTTTTGTGTGCAAGGACCCATTAATGCTATACAATCAGTCTTGTACTCTCGGGATCCTACTACCCATATCCGAGTAGATTAGAGGGTAAAACAGATTGCCACTTAAAGTTAAGGCAAATGAGTTTTTTTTTTCTCATAGTCGCAACAATGTTAAGTTGTTCAGACAGCACCAGAACGGCACGGTTTAATTATCTCTTGGAGTGTGCATTTCCCCGATCTTTTTTTTTTTATGCACTGCTTAGTAAATGAGAGCTAATTAAACCGTTGAGTGAAAGAGAAGGAAAAGTCATAACTGAATAATGAGAATAAAGGGAGCATACTTATGTTTAGAACATACTCTCTGCCACACCACATCTTCGATAAGGTGCACCAGCAAGGCACTAGTGTTGGTTCACCATAACACTTTTCACGGTAGGCGACCAAGTTCACATTTCTTAGGGAGACTTTGAACGGGCCAGAACACAGAAGTGGGCACAGTAATTCTGGGAAGTTGAGGTCCACTCATTTTAAAGTTGCCCAGGTTGAAAAACGCTGGTCTAGTGCAAGGGTCTCCAAACATGGCCACTTGAAGACTTGTGGACTTCAAGCCCCAGAATTCCCCAGCCAACCTAGGGAATTCTGGGAGGTTGAAGTCCACAAGTCTTCAAGTTGCCAAGTCTGGAGACCCCTGGTCTGGTGCAAAACGTCATTTGCCGATTTCTTTCATATTCTTCTTCTTCCAAAAATGGTGGGGGGGGGATTTCCACTCAGTTGCAGCAGCCAAATTAAAAGGACTTTTGTTTCTAAACCAGGAAAGGATCCAGTTATAGGTGTGTGCATCACTCTTAGAAAAGAAGAATCAGCCACCTTCATTAGGGCTACCCCAAATATTGCCGAATCCACCACACATGTTCAGTTTTCTCAATGCAAAATGCTCAACACTTTGATTCTCTATATGGCAAGTGCTGATTTTAAAAAGCATGTTTTAAATGCTGAAAAGATATGAAATTTGAAGAGGTTGATCTTTTTTTTTTTTTGTCCCAAACTGAATAGAATAAAATTCTGTGTTTCTTTTCCAAGGATTTCGAAACACGTTCATTCATCAGTGAAAATTTCATTTCATCCCCAGCACCCTTTCTGTCCGGTAGAGGGCAGTAGCACACCTAGACACCAATTTTTCACTAATTTTGGTGCAGGGCTCTGGGTAGGCACATGATATTATGCTCAGATTTGAATTTCCGGTTTCCTCTGACTCGGTGCTCCGCTAGAGGCAAAGCTGATTGTATTTATCTCATGGTTACAGAGGTTGTGTCCGGAGCATGGAAGTGAGGGCTGGATCATGAACCAAGAGCTAGAAACAAAGACTGAGGAGGGGGGGGGGGGTAGGAGGCTAGGTAGATGCCATATCACAACAATCTATGTTACTGTCAAAGGCCAGCACAGGTGAGTATGTAGGGGGCTAGGTACAGCCACAGAGAGAGACAAAGAGAGAGACAGGGAGAGAGAGAGAGAGATGATAGACTGACAGACAGATGTTTGCAGTATAAAATCTGGTGATATGTAATGCCTGTAAATCAATTCCTTCCTTCCTCCTTGCCTTCCTTCCTCCCTCCCTCTCTCCCACCTCCTTCCTTCCTTCCTTCCTTCCTTCCTTCCTTTCCCTTCCTTTCCAGTAAGGCTGCAAGCTTCTAGGTTAAGAAAGGCAATTCACATTTATCCTTTGGCCACTTTGTCGCACAGTCAGTACAAAACACCACCCTGTACCCATATTAAGAGAACGATCCTCTTGGGATGGAAAAGGCAGACTGTTCTCTGCTTCTGAACATCCACAGTGGAGCCCCCATACTGAGGATGGTAAGGCTTCCCTTAGACAAGGCTTCCCCAAGATGCCTGGATGCGTTTTTCATGGTGAAAGGGGCCATGAGCATGTTCCCTTGATAAAGGTGTGGATTTGCCCTGTTTGAGCAATACTTGGCCAACTACTGGCCTCTCCTTCAACCCATGTTGGGAAGGGGCTTTCACTGCCCCCATCTGCAAAGAATCTCCCTTTTTGGCTTGTCTAAGGGGCTCTCCTGCTTAGCTGAGAAGAACACATTGGAATAATAATCAAAAGGAATCTATTTTTTTCCCCCTGTGTAATCCCTGCTCTATTGCCATGGTACCAGACAGTGGTCTTTTCCTTTCATTGACCACACAAGTCTCCCTGAGACTCCTTCTGGCGGCATCTTTCTGTTCTTGCCTGCCTAGTGCCAGAGACGAGATCTCCTTGGTAGGGCAGACCAGACCTAGAATCTTGGAGGTCTTCTAGTCCAACTGCCTGAGGCAGGAGACCTTATACCAGACAAATGATTCCGAAAGACCTAGAACAGACATGTCAAACACAAGGCCCGGGGGCCGGATGCAGCCCGCGAAGTGGTTTCATGTGGCCCGCGAAGCCATCCTGGAAACAGTGAGGGATCGGCCCCCGTTGCCTTGGCCCTGGCCCAGGCTGGATGGCCGGGAGCCAATGTACAATTTTGTGGTGGCCATCTATGCTGAAATGCATTCAGTCTTAGCTCCACAAGGCCGTCTGGAAACAGCGAGGAACCAGCTCCTACCGTGTCGGCCCCGTCCCCTGGGTGCATGCTGGGGAGGTGACACCTCCCCAGCTGCGTTTTTTGCCTGTTTTTCTCCCTCCCTCAAATATTTTCCCATCACTCTGTACTTAGGAAAGAAGGAAAGAAAGAAGGAAAGAAGAAGAGGGAGGATCTGAGGGAAGTCCTGCCTTAGTCCTGCCCTGCTGCCCTTTCACCATCCCCTTGCCCCCTCCTCCTAGCCCAGCTGTTCTCAACCTCTGGGTCGCAACCCCATTTGGGGTCGATCGACCATTTTATGGGGGTCGCGAAACTGTTCTGATCTGATCTGTTCTGTTCTTTTCTGTTCTGGACATTTGTGGTCTAGGGTGTGGATGAACAAGGTTTGGTGGTGAGAAACAATTTTTGCAGATGCTGGTTAGGAGAAAGAGGAAGATGAATGTTCTTGATGTTCTTATTGGACTTTCACTAGACCTAGGTCTCCTCCATTTTCAAAAGGTTTGCAAATGCATATTTCGCTGAGGAACGTCAATTCCTTGCAAAATGCATTGCCCTTAGTGAGGCAAAAACCTCCTATTGTCTTTTCTTGCACTTTTTCCTCACTCTCCAGCCACTGACAAAAGCCCTTGCTTGATTAATGGTTTCTTTTGAAGACATTGCCTATTGTCCTGGCGGTAGAAGCCATTTTTCTTTCTGTGTGGTGAGGTGACTCCTCACCCAACCCTGAACGTCTTGAACCAGGAAAAAAAAAATAAAAAACATGGCTGTCCCATGACACCCTCTGGGAATATTCTACTGCTCCCCAGCCTGTCCTTTTTCTGACCACTGCAATGCAAAACACAACACAACAAAAGGGACAGAGGAAGAGGGAGGCCAAAGGTCTGTCTCTGTCAAATTCAGCTTGTGCAGAATGGGGAGCCAGTCAGGGTCCTAAGAGTTGCTCTTAATGAAGACCACAGGACCAAGAAGGAGAAACCACTCCATTCTCCAAGGCAATGGATGAGCAATTTCTGGAAGAAGAAAAGATGTCTCTGCAGGCGAGAGGAGAATGCAAATGGACGTAATGTAAGGGCATTGTGGGAGAATGGCTGTTCCAACATCAAGCCAGGCTCAACAGCGCCAACTGAGATAAATAAGTCAAGAAGAATCAATAATGCTAAACAACTCTCATCTCTCCAAGATGCAAATCAGTGCAAATGAAGTTAAAAAAGCCTTCTCCCTTGTTCTGCAAATATCAATCCCAAAGGAGGTCAAGCAGACACTACCCAGGCTTTAATAAACACAAGCATTTTCCATATTTCCCAGGAGCCCCATGAGATATTTAAAGAGCCACTGCACCTCTCTCATATAAATAAGATTTCTAATAAGTCCAATTTCCTCCATATTATGAATCCAGGTCTGTTTATTTATTTATTTATGAGACTTATATACCACTTTAAGTGCAAGCACTCTCTAAGCGGTGTACACCAGTAAGCAATGTGTATATATATATATATATATATATATATATATATATATATATATATATATATATTTACATTGCCCCCAACAATCTGAGTCCTCATTTTACCTACCCCGGAAGGATGGAAGGCTGAGTCAACCTTGAGCTGGTGAGATTTGAACCGCTGACCTGCTGAACACAGTCAGCTAAAGTGGCCTGCAGTACTGCACTCTAACTGCTGCGCCACCTCGGCTGTTGGCTTCCATTTTTCCTCTTCCTCTTTCAATAGCCTATTGAAAGGATTTGGAATCATTTGCAGAGATAACTATGAAATGTGGAACGAAGAAAAGCAGTGTTTCATTTTCAGTCTGGTGAGGGTTCCCCAATGCAAAGCATTTAAATTGCAGGAGAAGAGATACTCCAGGGAGTTAACCTTGTTGAACTCAGTGGAATTTATTTTGGAGGGGGGGGAAGGATAAGAAACCGCATAATATCAAGTCAGCTTCTCATTCCATCTAGTTTAATTTTCAATCCTGATTTGTTTTCATGGTTTAGACAGCATCCTGTAGGAGAAGAAATGGCAGAACCTGGAGGTGGGGTGAAAAGAGGGATCAGCCTAGAACCCCTATGTAGCCACAAATGAACTAAATCCAACCCTCCTTGAATTCTGTTGACTGTTATTTAAGTCAAGACTGTTATTTGAGTTAAGAAGATTCCTGTTTATAGGCATGATTAGCAATAAATCAGTTTAACTGGATTGCCATGTGGGGACCTGATCTTTCATGCTTAACATATTTATTCCTAGCCCTCCTTGGAGATGCTGTAGATCAGTGTTTTTCAACCTTGGCAAATTTAAGATCTGTGGATTTCAGCTTCCAGAATTTCACGGTCTGCTTGAAGGACCCTTAACTCCACTAGAATTGAAATTTGGCAAACTTGTGGCCCCTTCTATGCTACCACACCACTGCTGTCAGCCACAGTCACATGATCATCAATCCCAACCTTCTCTGCCTGCTTCCTATAACGAAAGTCACTGGGGAAGCCAGTAGGAAGTCAGAAGTCACTTCTGCTCTCACTGCTTTTTCATCCACCCGTGGTCATTCTGCTTTTGGCTTTAGGGAAGGACATTTTTCTGAAATGATGACCCAATAGGTCGCAGGTTGTCTAATGACACCTAAATGTCTCCACTGTTTCAGTCTGAACCACTGATTCAGTTTGACTCATCAGATCATTTCTAGGTCCTTTGGGGGAAAGAAAGTGAGTCAAATAGTGGCACCGAAAAATTCATGACTCACTTTCTTCAACCACAATTTTCTCATTTTACTCAACACTCATTCTTCCTGCAAACCACAATGGAACTATTGAAAAGGAAACCAAAATTATGTTGCCTCTTTTTTTCAACTGGAACTAGAGTTCTACAGCAAATATAAGCTTTTTCTCCCCAATAGTCTTCAAGAGGGTTTTGAGCTGTCATTTTCCCTGATACACAGACATCCTTTTGGCCGTTTGCTGTCAGATATGTTAAGCACTCCAGGTTTTTGCTTATTTTTCCCCCATACAAATAGATTTGAGGTGAGAATGAGGTGCAATGGCTACGCAAAACAGAGCATTTATTTATCCAACTATCCTCATCCACTGTTTGATGAACCTTTTAATCATAATCTTCCTCAAACCAATTTTTAAAGTTCATATCTAACTTTCTTATAAACAGTTTCAAGAAACATATCCCACACCGCAATTAAAAAATGGAATATCAAAAACATATTGAAAGGATCAAGTATTACATGGAGCCAACATCTAGGAGGCTGAGTTTTGAACAAAGCTTTCCCCGCTTCTGTTTACACCAGGTTTGGACAACTTGGTACCCTCCAAATATTTTGAATTTTTAACTTTCTTCAGTATTAAACAACACAACCAATCATAATGGATTATAGTAGGAATAATGAAGCCATCAGTATTTATTTGGTATAATTTGCAAAAAGCACTAGCGGCAGTCCTCAGCCTATGGCCACACTGAGCCCCAAATTTTTGTTGCTAAGTGAGACAGCTATTAAGTGAATTTTATCCTCTTTTACGACCTCCTTGCCACAATTGTTAAGAGAATCATTGTGTCTGTTAAGTTAGTAACAGGGTTGTGAGATGAATCTGGCTTCCCCATCAATTTTGCTTGTCATAAGCAAAGGGATACTTTACTTGATGCTACATATTCTCACGGCTGCTAGATTGGCGTATGCACAAAACTGGAGGAATAAAGAAATTCCAACAGAAGAAGAGATTTTATATAAAATCCTATCGTGTGCTGATATGGATAGGCTCACAATGGAAATGAAGGACAAGACAGAGTCAAATTACTTTGAAATCTGGGACAAATTCTATTGTTGGTGTGAATCAAGGAGAACTGTTTGGGTTTTAAATTAGTGTTAAGATAGAGATATATAAAACTGTATGTTAGTATATAGAGAAACAAATTAGAGATTGTATTATATAGAAAAATATGTATATATAGAGATTAAGAATTATATGTACAATGAGGAACAAATTGTTAGGAATATATACACTGGAATGTTACATGATGTCCATCTTTGTTTTAACTGTTTTATAAATAAAAAACTTTTTTTAAAAAAAAAATTTGCTTGTCATAAGGTCGCAAAACTGGATCACGTGATCCTGGGAACTGCAACCGTCATAATTATGAGCCCGTTGCCCAGGGCTTTGATCACATGACCATGGGAATGCTGTAATGGCTGTAAGTATGAAAAATGGCCATAAGTCACTTTTTTTCTTGCTCTTGTAACTTCAAATGTCACTAAACAAACAAAGTCACCATTGGCAACCTCATTTACAAAGCCAGCTTATACTATTTTTTTAATCAGGTCCCCTTACGCTTTTCTTCACCACAATAAGGGGGGGGGGAATCTACTTTAACTATTTGGTCCTAGTCAAGACTCTGCCTGTGTTCCTTGATATACAATCTTGGGGTGAAATCAAACATATCTTGTTGTTGACTAAATCTCAGGTCAACAGAAAAACTCCCATAGGGGCTCAGCAGCAGCAAAATCAGGCTTAGATTAAGAACCCTTAAAAACCTCGCCCTTGTTTTTATATCCAAATTTTTTTTTCCCCTAGCTATGATTGACAAAACAAAACACACCCATCCTTTTAAACTGCTTATCCATGGAAACAGGAAAGTCACCTGACTCTTCCTGTTACAACAGAATGACCAGGGGCACAACTGTATAGAAAGGATGATTTTTATAACCTTAGTGCAACGGTGGGACGCATAGAGTGTCCCATTACAAATGAACCAGGCAAGGAAAAATACACACAGTAGATCTTGGAAACACAATAAAAAGGAGCTTTACTCCAATGCATAACTCAAGGCTCACGTCACCCCTTGCAAATGTCAGGAAAGCTTATGCAATAATTCATTTTTTAGGCAGACATCAGCAGAAGTGAATCTGAAATGTAAACATTGATTATTATTTTTTTTTCACCTGTATCCCTAGTTCTGAAGATCTTCTTTCCTGATTTAAGCATTTGTGAGGGAGCTGTCTAACCCATCCCATCTACAAAAGAGATTATAACATTATCTCACTTGCAAAGCAGAAGGGCATGGGGGGAGAGAAAGAAACAAGGCACTTTATCACTTATCAACCGAAATGGCAGCTGAAGTGATAAATGTAAGATAAATGTGGAAGAGGGGTGCCTGCTGAACTCTAGCTAGCTAGCTTTAACTGCACTCAGAATTAGCTTCAAGAAAAAGCCAGCCTGGGTTAGGGCTGCTTCCAAAAACAAAAAACAAAAAAAAGTTGCATTCCGAAACACAATCTGATCCTACACAATGTGGAAAGGAGAGAAAAAAATAAAACTCTATAAAACCAGTCCTCTTTTTCACACTTTTGTAATCTCAAGAAGATTTGCCAAATTACCACCCAACCTGTTTTTAGAATAACAATAGCGATCCTTTAATGAAAAGATGGACTAGGGGAGACATGATAGCAGTGTTTCAATATTTGAGGGGTTGCCTCAAAGAAGAAGGGGGTTAACCTGGGTATGTTTAGTTTAATGAAGAGAAGGACGAGGGGTGACATGATGGCAGTCTTCCAATATCTCAGAGGCTGCCCCAAAGAAGAGGGAGTCAAGTTATTCTCCAAAGCGCCTGAAGGTAGGACAAGAAGCAATGGGATGGAAGCTAATCAAGGAGAGAAGCAATCTGGAACTAAGGAGAAATTTCCTAACAGTGAGAACAATCAGTGGAATGACTGGCCTCCAGAAGTTGTGGGTGCTCCATCACTGGAGGATTTTAAGAAGAGATTGGACAACCGTTTGATTGAAATGGTATGCTTGAACAGGGGCTGGAAGACCTCCAAGGTTCCTTCCAGCTCTGATTTATTCTGCAACCCTCTGTCCTGAAGGCAGGACAAGAAGCAATGGGTGGAAACTAAAAGACGAGAACCAACCTAGAACTAAGGATAAATTTCCTAACAGTGAGAACAATTAATCAGTGGAACGACTTGCCTTCAGAGATTGTGGATGCTCCAACACTGGAGGTTTTTAAGAAGAGACTGGACAGCTATTTGTCTGAAGGGGTATAGGATTCCCTGCCTGAGCAGGGGGTAGAACAGAGGCCCCCAACCTTTTAGGCACCAGGGACCAGTTCTGTGGGGAGACGTTTTTCCACGGACCGGAGGGGGCGTGGTTTCGTGTGCTGCCTGCATCCCATGGATGGGGCTCTGCTTGTTCACACGGCCCAATTTCTGCCATGCTGTGGCCCGGTGCCGGTCCATGGACCATCAGTTGGGGACCTCTGGACTAGGAGACCTCCAAGGTCCCTTCTGTTATTTTCTTATCATCATTCTTCCATTCATTGCTATATATTAATTGCAAAGTTCTCAATTTTCTTTCCAGCCCAATCAAATAAAATACAAACATTTCATGGCATACAAGGAGTCAATTCCAAATGGCCAGGAACAGACGGGAGATACTTGCTGTAGGTTTAAGCCATGTTTGTGGCAAGGAAAGCATTAAACGACTAAAATTAGACACTTTGAAAACGATACCAGACCTTCGTAATCACTTAGACGTTTCAAGGTGTAAGGAGTAAACATGCTCAAGTGATTTGAAATGTTTCTCCACATAATTACTGAGATCAAAATACTTTCCTTGATGGCATGTGATGAGCATGCTTGCTAAAAATAGGAACTCAGAAAGCCTGTATTTTGAATCCAAGATATATCCTTTTTATAGCGAGAAACAACTATAATAATGCCATTTTTGTTTTGCTGGAAGTAACACTGAGATGGTGTTCTTTCCATTTCTTACGCTTCTACCAAGATGGATTTTTTAAAATCAGAATAAATAAGAGCACTGGAGCTAGAATATAGAGGAAGCTTTCTGAAAACATGTCTTTTAAAGAGCCAAGAGGTTGTTACACAGGGGCTTCTAAGAATTGGAGTTTAAATATCTCAGATCTGGATACTGGTGGGCATATAATCTATTAAACATTCTTGCTTCTGAATAAGATGTGCAAATCTGAAACTCAAGAATAGGAAGGCAACAAAGAACCTAACAATATTTTCTGGACATCAAAGGAAAGTTAATGAAATGGATTTTACTGGTAGGTCTTTCAACAATCCAAATTTCTTATGCAAGAGAGAGAGGCACACACATTCTTTTCATTTGCCAGGGCAAAGTTACAGGCTCCAAAACACCACAGTTCAGCTTTCTATCTGGCTGCTGTCCAAGCTAAACATGAGTTTTTCCGGCCTCTTTAGAAAGCACTGGTGTCTAGTCCTAGACAGAAAAGTCAGTCAGAAAAATGGACAGGTAGATGGCAAAAGAAACTTTCTCCAAACTGTAAGCTTTATTTTCTCCAAAAGGTAAGTCTTGAAAACCCAGCATTCCAAACAATGCATTCATCCTCTCATTTCGGGGTAAGCATCCCACCAGATCCATCCAAGTTGCCTTTGGAGGTTGCAACTTACAATTATTTCTTATTGCTTGACGGAAAAGCAAACCCCAGCAATCCACCTCGCCTTCCCAATCAGCCCCTTGAACACGAATCTCAGAAAAAAGTGCAGCATTTTGACATATGGCCAGGGAGCCACAAAACACATCGAAGCAACAAAGAATCCGCCCCACCACCCACTCCATCATTATAGCTCCGAATTTTGCAGGATGTACAGCAGAGCTGTTTATCATAACAGTGCCGAGGAAAGAAGGAAGGAAGGGAGGGAGGGAGGAAGAGAGAGAGAGAGAGAGAGAGAGAGAGAGAAGAAGAAGAAGAAGAAGAAGAAGAAGAAGAAGAAGAAGAAGAAGAAGAAGAAGAAGAAGAAGAAGAAGAAGAAGAAGAAGAAGAAGAAGAAGAAGAAGAAGAAGAAGAAGAAGAAGAAGAAGAAGAAGAAGAAGAAGAAGAAGAAGAAGAAGAAGAAGAAGAAGAAGAAGAAGAAGAAGAAGAAGAAGAAGAAGAAGAAGAAGAAGAAGAAGAAGAAGAAGAAGAAGAAGACTCATATTGCTGATTTCTTCTTCCTCCTTACCCCTGGATCGGAGTCATGGGTAAAGAATGAGGTTCAGGGAACCGACAGCGTGAAAGAATGGGGAACAATAGACAGCCATGGCATTGACAATGATGCCCCAACCCCTTCCTTCCCTCCCACTGCGACAGTTTCATTCAACAGCCAGGGAGGCTGCTGCCGTCATAAGAATGGACAATGGCATGAGGAATACAAGATGACCGGGAGAGTGGAGGGGACGGGGGTGATGGAAATAGGGAAACTGACGGATTCAGAGCCAAAGATGGCAGAGTTCTCACCTTTCCCATTTTTTTCCCCCAGACATTCCGGATCGAGTCATCCCACACGGAGCAAGACGATGAAAAGAATATCCGGAAACGGTTGGACATTTTTGAAGATTTGGGCTTTTGACAAAGGCGGTGTTAGAACTGTTTGGGGGAAAACACATATGCTGGATGATGCCGTGTGTGTGTGTGTGTGTGTGTGTGTGTGTGTGTGTGTGTGTGTGTGGCGCCACGCTTGCCTGTGAGAATGTGCACCTTCTGTTTTATGTCCTGCGATCTGCATCACACACCTCTAAGGAAAAAGGCTTCCTGTCCATGTAAATAAGGGAGCGAGCCTATTCCTTAAATGTTTGACTCGGAGATAACACATCTGCATGCATTGGGAAGGGAAGGACAGCCTGGTAGCAGTTGCTACAACTATCAATTAGCCAGCCATAGCGGGTGACCCCCCAAGCTTGGGGTGAGTATGAGGGTTAACCAAAGGTGGGGAATATGCAAATCAGCTCTAACACCTGGCTAACTTTGTTTCCAATCTTCTATCTAGCATCTTAGCTTTGTTGTCTTTCTTCCTTGTTTCTTATTTTGTCTGTAAACAGGTTCTTCCCAATAAGGTGACAATTTTGCCACCAGCTTTGGGATGCTAAGCTTTTCTTTTTTAAAAAAAAAAAATTATTATTTTATTTTAAACCTCAATCTGATATGGATGGAAAGGTGGCTGGGAAGAAATCTTTTTTAGGAGTGAATTCGTCAGACGGACAGAAAATGGAGATAAGTCCTTGTGATTTCAAATATATGTTTTATGTTCTTTCTGTGGTGAGGGTAAAATTGGAGAGAAGAGATTAAATATATCTTAAATAATTAACAGAGGATCAGCCCTGGGGGATAGAGTGAAAAATAAAGCATTTGCCCAAGACTATTCTGCTTTCTTAAAAACATAGCCCTTTCTTAAAACTTCCTACAACGACACGGGTTCCAGTAAGATTTTTTTTGAGTATGTGTCTCAGTCAGTGACCGAGAGAAAAACCAGCACTAAAAATGAAGTGTATACAAATTCATACATAAAACAACAGCAGAGTTTGATTTCCTTCAGATGTTTTGGAGACCTCAAATGCAAATCGCTTTATTTCCACCACACAGCAACTTTTGTGTAGTAACAGAAGGTTACATGCTGACCAGAACAAACTAATAACCTACTGAAAAGCTGAAGAATGAAATAAAAAATAATCTTTTTTCCCCCTCACTCTAGGCAACCTCAATATCCCCTTGATTCATCACTCTCAAAATTGCTCTGTTGTAAATGAGAAATAACGACAGCAAAAGACGAGCATGATCTATCCTGCTAAAAATAAAATAATAAAATAAAATAATAAAATAAAATAATGGGGAAATTGGTTTATGAATATGGCAGTGCCAAGGGGGAGAAGGAAGAAGAGGAGAAGGAGGAGGAAGAGGTGTGTAAATTCGGAGCTGTTAATGGTATTGAATGGTAAGTGCCACCACTGTCATTTACTAAAACACTGTGAACTTTGTCACATTAGAGTTGTGCAAATGTCTACTCCATCTATAGCAAAGAACAACAAATTGTACAATAATCTCGAATAAATCTCAAACGCAATGACACGGATTTCAACAATCAATTTCATTAAACAGACAAAAAAAATGGTATTTCTCCAAGAAAAAAAGATAATTATGAAAGGGGGGTAGAAAAGACCTAATGCTCCATTTTGCGGTTTTCCAACTTGGTGGAAATGCCAGATTCTGAACCCCACCTTTTTTTTTTTTTTTTTTTGATCAAGTCAACCAGCAGCCACAATAACACTATGAATTCAAGCAGCCTTTTGCCCAACAAAGACATATTACAATCTCTCCTTGGAGCAGCGTGGGGGCTTGGCTAGATGGAAAACAGGGAGGGGAAAAGAAGTGATAACTCCTCAGTTGTTCTTCCACCACGGAGAAATCTCTGCCATAAAAGAAAAATCTCGAATCTTCGCCCTTTTCAAATTTGTCAGTCACATTGTGGACCATTCCCAAGAAAGGTAGGCATTGAAAAACAGCTATGCTTCCAAATATTTTCTTTTTTTAAAAAAAAAAATAGGCTCAATATTTGAGGTTGGCTGGGATCCAAAACTAAAGGGGTTTTGATTAAGCATAAATCAACTGGTTTCACAAAGTCTGTCTTAGAATCAGCTCCTGATCTGAATGGAAAATGCAAGAATGCAGAGCATACATTTATTAAAACGAATATGTTGCAACTTTGCCGATAGGGAAAAAAATATACACGGGAAAGAGTAAGAACTGATCGCTTTATTTTCCCCCTTCATGGGGTCTTAACTATATGCACATATAACATACCTCCCATTACACATCATTAAAATGTTATAAGATCAACATTTTCTGCTGTTTTTAGGTCTGAAAAGATGGCTAGATCGTGGCAGTTTGTGGCTTAACCTAACTGAGAATTTAATATTTCAGACTGAGCTCCAGGCAAGCTGTCCCGTGGTCGTTTGCCCAAGGTTATACAGATGAGAAATTGATGCCTAAATATTGAAAAATAAATTATTCTTCTAATTTGGCTAACTCACCCAATCTTTGCTTGGTTCCTACAACAGTTTTTTTCCCCCCGTTCTAAAATTTTGCTTTGAAAAATTTCAACGGTGACGCCTCTCGAATTTTCGCGCCTCCCCAAATAATAGATCCAACAAGAGACTTAGAATTGATTCAATGGAAGCTTGTAAAGATGTCTGCCATTGCTTACTTAAAGGGCTCATGAAACAAGACCAACTTGGCCTCAAAAATTTTTAGGATGTGCTTTTGCCATAAATAAGAAAAACATCCTTGAAAACGAGAACAAAGAAGTCCATGCCAGTTCAAATCCAGTGATGATGACAACAATTTTAAAAATCCTTCTTCTGTCTCCTTTTTCCACCTCATTCCTGATCGAGTGAAGTGATGTGATTATTCCAAAGGAAGGCAATCTTTCACCTTATTGTGTTGAAATCCCTTCATCCAGCCAATCCCAACACAATAAACATCCTATTTGATTTAAAAGATTTTTTTTTTTAAAGGATCTTTAAGCAAATAGCTAGGAAAGATTGCTGGGAGATTAACAGGAATGGCAAACAACATCCCACTGTTTAGCTATCTAGAATTTTATAAAACAAAGAAGTAACTAATGAACTTGCACTAGTCAATTTGATATCTATCATAGAGAGGAAGGGAGGGAGGGAGGAATAAGAGGGAGGAAGGAAGGAAGGAAGGAAGGAAGGAAGGAAGGAAGGAAGGAAGGAAGGAAGGAAGGAATAATGGGAGGGAGGGAGGAAGGAAAGGAGGACAATCTTGAAACTCAGTGTTTTTAAATCAAAATATTTTAATATTTAGAAACAAATTTAGAATAGAACACTTGATCAACGCTTTTGATCATTATTTCTAGGATTCCAAAGCTTAATTTATATACATACATACATACATACATACATACATACACACACACACACACAGAGAGAGAGAGAGAGAGAGACACACATACATATATACATACATACACACACACAGCATTTCAAATACATTGCCATCTAAGATTTCATACTGTAAACCTCCCAATGTTGGAAAGCCATTACAAGATCTGACAAATTCAAGTCAGCCCCCCCCCCACTCAAAAAAGAGGAAAAAAAAGAGAGGTGGGGATACTTCAATCAGGGTCCTGCAGGTTTTCTCCTGCAGAAGCCCACCAGGATGAAAACGCAGGGCTGTGCTTTGCACAATCCATCATCTCTCACGAGTCTTTCAATTAAAGACACCGCAATCAGATCGATAGAGTGTAATAAGAAGACAGCTTTGCAATTCTGAAACTATTAATTTGCCGAGGAGCTGCCATGGATCAACGGGGCCTGAAAAACAGATAACCACAGATATCAGTCCCATAATTTTGGGAAACAGGAGGGGGCTTTCTAAGTGGCTGCCCCAGTAATGTCATCTCTGCCTATAACTCTGGAGTGCTTTGAAGAGAAAACAATCACACCCACAGCTGCTTAGGTGCTTTCTAGAAACAGAGTCAGATGCGCCTCTGCCCTCATCCCAACCCCAAAGAAGATTCCTGAAGGTTACATCAACATGGAAAGCCCAGAAAAACAACAACAACAGAGAGACCAAATTTGAATACACAGGTCACTAAACAAACCAAAATAAATTGTGCCAAAACTGCCATGTTTGCAGAATATTGCAGAATAGAAGCAATTTTCTGACCGCAGAATGTAGAATCCCCAAAGAAAGAATTCACCATAAAAATGTTACCAATTATGCACTGATGGGCAGTTTCACAAACCTGGCTCCCCATCATACATGCGCTTAATATCTGGTTGAAGTATAAGCAAAATGATGTATGTAATCAGCTTGTCCTCCCTACTGGACCAGCTATATTTACCATATTTTCCGCCGTATAAGGCGACTTTCTAAAGCATGGAAATTGGCGCTGAAGTCGGGGGTCGTCTTATACGCCGAGTCTCCTTATATGCCGGAAAATACGGTACCATTAGGTACACGGCTGCCCAGCAATATTTGGGAGTTTGAAATATGGTTGAATGTAAAGGAGTCTTCAAATTGCATTTTGATAGTAAAGTTGGAAGGGACCTTGGAGATCATCTAGTCCAACTCCCTGCTCAGGCAGGAAATCCTATACCATTTCGGACAAATGGTTGCCCAGTCTCTTCTTAAAGACTTCCAGTGTTGGAGCATTCACTGCTTCTGGAGGCAGGTTATTCCACTGGTTAATTGTTCTAACTGTCAGGAAATTTCTCCTTAGTTCTAGGATGGATGGATGGATGGATGGATGGATGGATGGATGGATGGATGGATGAGTAGGTGGGTGGGTAGGAAGGTAGGTAGGTACGTACATGGGTGGGTGGATGAATGGGTGGGTGGGTGGTAGGTAGGTAGGTGGATGGAGGAAGGGAGGGAGGGAGGGACAGACAGACAGACACTGCCTCTTACACACACCTCAGAAAATGGTAGAATTGCAGAATAAGCTTGCTCGTACAGTATACCCAGAACTGAGAGTGCAAGGTAGCACCATGTAATTCAGTCTTTGTTTGTTGTGGGACTGCAATTCATGGAGTTCACCTCAAGCCTGACCTCTGAGGAGGGTGGTTAAATCCAAACCAGCAATGATAAAGAAGAGCTTTGTAGTCTCTTCTCAATGACTTCTTTGAAAGGAGAGATCGCCCTTTGGGAGCTTTTAAGAAGAGACTGGACAAGCATTTGTCTGAAATGGTATAGGGTTTCCTGCCTGAGCAGGGGATTGGAGTAGAAGACCTCCAAGGTCCCTTCCAACTCTACTGCTACTACTACCACCCACCTCCAGGGACCAAGTCCATTGCTGAACTATTCTCAATTGTGTCTTAACCATCCTGGAATCAGGTACAATTCGCCTTTTGGAAGCCTCACACTCTCAAGATGGTGACTCCCAAAAACCAGCCAGAGTTTCCCTTTGCCCCTTCTTACACAAGCAGAATCAAGGCAGGGTTATTTTGAGTTGCTTCCTCACACTTCTCCTTTCTCCAGCCTGAGCTGTCTCTTGTTTTTCCCATTCCTGCTTACCTCCTTCGAGGTTATCTCTGCGTCTCTCTGCAGGCCGAGATCTTTAATTAGAAATATCAAAGGTATTTCTAATTAAAGTGAGGACAATTAACAATGAGAACAATTAACCAGTGGAACAGAAGTTGCCTTCGTGGGCGCTCCATCACTGGAGGTTTTTTAAGAAGAAACTGAACAGTCACTTCTCTGAAATGATATAGGGACTCCTGCTTGAGCAGGGGGCTGGACTAGAAGACCTCCAAGGTCCTTTCCATCAGAATCTGTTCTGATTCTGATTCTGAAGATCTTTGTGGGACTAATCTATTCGCTTCTCTGATCTAGAAGCTCTTCTGCCAACCTCTAGGTCTCTAAAGCACTGGGGGTGGAGAGGAAGAAGACACTGCTTGTTCTGGAGTAGCCCACAATTTCACAGGGATCACGGGAGAGAGAGAGAGTTGGGGTTCTCCAGGCTTAAGGGCATGGATATCCAAGTAAGGATCATTATTTTTGTTTTGCAGACATTTCACCTGCTATAGCTCTGAACTCTTAGAAATGGAATTTCGGTTCCCGAAGTACACAAACCAAATTCTTATCGGGGAATGAATCAATGAATCAACGAATAGGTTGATTTCTTTTTCCTATCATTTGCATGTTCCATCTTAAATTCATGATATCCTTAGTATAGCAAGATTTGAGGTTAAAGGAGGTCTCATTTAACAAGTTGGGCCAGTTGGTCATTTCCTACCTGGAAGGAGCATGAGTATGAGAGAAACCTACTGAATTACAAATTCCCATGAAATATCCAAATATCAGAAGGAAGGAAGGAAGGAAAGAAGGAAGGAAGGAAGGAAGGAAGAAAGAAAGAAAGAAAGAAAGAAAGAAAGAAAGAAAGAAAGAAAGAAAGAAAGAAAGAAAGAAAGAAAGAAAGAAATTTCAGCATTGGAGTATCTATATTCAGACTATATTTTCTCCTTATCTAGTGCATTTTTCTTTTTCTGGGTAAATGGGAAATCTTGACCAACTAGGAGTTGCAAATTGCTTAAAAGGATCACATAATACTATCACCAGTAAGACTTTATATCAGCAGACCAACTCAAAGACATAAAAGAGGAGACAATAACATTTGTTATTTATGTTATTTATTTATGTTATGTTATTTATTTATTTATTTTGCATTCATTAACACACACAGAGAGGGAACATGAGTGAAAAAGGCCAGTTTGACCTAAAATAAAATCAACACTTAGCAATTCAATCTACGGTACTACTGCTGTACAGACTCTGTACCAGGATGGGAAACAGAATAAGTCATTGTCCTTCTGGCAGAGATGCTTGTTGTTATCAGAGTTCCAGGAAAACCTCAAAGTGATCTTACTCAATGAATTTCCTTTGAAAGAAAGAAAAAAAAAAAGGAAGACAACAAAAAACAAACACCACAGGGGAGTAACAACCTGTACCCTCTTTTTGACTTCAAAGATTCTCCTTTGGGACACTTTTAACCCTTTGCCAAAGATTTCAGAGAACTTTTAAACAAAATATTATATTTCATTCTACGGCTGCTCAACAGTCATCTGCAGAAGATATCACTCCCTTTCTTCTCCCGAAATTACCATCTGTTGCACCTTGCCTTCGTCTCCTTGGCTGGACCCTCTAACTTTTGCCCAAATCCTTCTTGTTCATCCCGTGCTTTGAAATTTCTCCTCTAGCCTTCTGCTTGGGAGTAGACAATAGAGGTGATATGGGGCCATTATTCATGAGGAACTTCATGTGTAACGTGAGAAACTTCTCATCTCCTGACCCTTCTTAGCATAAGAATTGATGATAAAGTTCACAACTGAAAAGGAGCAGAAGAAAAACCTTCTGGGAAACAGGAGGTAGAAAGTGAGGAAGCCTAAGAGAGACAGAAGAGTTTTCCTGCCAAGATTCAGGGTCAAAGAAGAATCACAAAGTTTGTGCCATTGAGAAGTGACCAAAATTTTAAAGGGAAAACTGAGATGCTGCTGCTGAAAACATTGGACAGGAATTTAGGGCTCTCTTAATATTTAGGATATTTCTTTACTGATGAGTTCAATCTTGAGTAGAATTGCAAAGTAGGAGAAACTCCCAAAAGCAGTATGTCATACTTTCAAGTATGTATGGAAAAGAATATTCTACAGAGTTGTTCAAATATAGCAGTGTTTCCCAAACTTGACAATTTTAAGGCATGTGGACTTCAACTCCCAGAATTCCACAGCTGTGGAATTCTGGGAGTTGAAGTCCACATGCCTTAAAATTGTCAAGTTTGGGAAACACTGAAATATAGTGTCCTACTTAAAGAAAAAATAAAGATTATTAATTCAGCTCCATATAACTAAGAGTCGGTGTTCTCCCAATAATTGGGAGAAATTGTTTTTCTAAAGCTTTTGGGGGAGAAATGAATGGAACACCTCCGAATAACACTTGATTTCTCCAGCATAGCTCTAGATTCCATAACAGTTCAAGAAAGAGCTAAAAGAGTTTCTATTCCACACTATTTTTATATATCAAGAAAATATATGCTGTCAGGAACACATGTGAGCATTTGCTTCAGTGTCTAAAAGATGAAGATGTATTGTTCTTCTCATGCAAGCCAATCCTCAAAATAGTCTTCTCTTGCAAGGCACATGTCCTGCCCCACAGCTCAAGGTTGACTTCAGCCTTCCATCCTTCCAAGGTTGGTAAAACAAGAACTCAGATTGTTGGGGGCAATAGGCTGACATCTGTAAACAGCTCAGAGATATTCAGCACTATGGAGCGGAATATAAGTTTATTGCTATGGCTACTGCTACACTTTGAAGTGTTCAATTTTTCTTCTGGACCCATGGACACTGCCAATTCAACCAGGCAAACTCATTCCAAAATCAAAGAGAAAGAATGTCAAGAGTGAAAATTTGGCAGCTATGTGCCTCTCTTGTAATAGTAATGGTAATAGTAGTAGTAGCAATAGTAGTAGTAGTAGTAGTAGTAGTAGTAGTAGTAGTAGTAATAATAATAATAATAATAAAAATTGGAAGGGACCTTGGAGGTCTTATAATCCAAACCCCTACTCAGGTAGGAAACCCTATACCATTTCAGACAAATGGCTGTCCAGTCTCTTCTTAAAAACTTCCAGTGATGGAGCACCCATGACTTCTGCAGGCAAATTGTTCCACTGGCTAATTGTTCTCACTGTCAGCAAGTTTCTCCTTAGTTCCAGGTTGCTTCTCTCCTTGATTAGTTTCCATCCATTGCTTCTTGTCCTACCTTCAGGCGCTTTGGAGAATAGCTTGACTCCCTGTTCTTTGGGGCAGCCTCTGAGATATTGGAAGACTGCCATCATGTCACCCCTCGTCCTTCTCTTCATTAAACTAAACATACCCAATTCCAGAAACCCTTCTTTATATGTTTTAGGGGGGAGGTGTTGCTTTCGAATGGGTTAGTTAGAGAAACAAAAACTCTCCAGTTCTACTCTCTCTTGCTGAGAGTTGTCAGTATGGAAACCTTTCAAGGACATTCTAGCAGGTGTGAAGCAGATAGCAGATGGGTCTCATAACAAAGACAATTTGTTTACATGAGTTATGTGGACATCTGGGAGGGGGCGGGTTGGCTGGGAAAATCATTGTTATATGCTATGGTCTGATGCCTTGGGACTTTAGAGCTAGTTTTACTTCGCCTTTACCAAGCCATGTATTCAATAAAAAGTGAGCTTTTCAGAAATGAAAATAACCCTGGACTTTTATTTGGATACATGAGTTGACAAAGAATACCAACAGGTGGAAGAGTCTACAACTCTTCTGTGTACTGCTCTCCGTGAATCCAGCCAGACTCAAATAAACATGTACAGGTAGTCCTTGACTTACAACCATTCATTTAGCAACCATTCAAAATTACAACAGCACTGATGAAACTAACGTATGACCATTTTTCACACTTACGGCTGTTGCAGCATCCCCACAGTCATGTGATCAAAAGGCAAATGCTTCCCAACTGATTCATATTTATGACAGTGGCAGTGTCCCAGGGTCTTGTGATATTTTGTGACCTTCTGACAAGCAAGGTCAATGAAGAAGCTAGATTCACTTAACAACCGTGTTACTAACTGAACAACTGCATTGATTCACTAACCAACTGTGCTAAGAAATGTCATAAAACGGGGCAAAATTCGCTTAACAAATGTCTCACAGTAAAAGAGGTTTGGGGTTCAATTATGGTCATAACTTGAGGACTACCTGTAGTTGAAGACACAGGCTGCCTCCTTGGTCTTCACATTTACTCACATACAGTACACACAAGTAAGAAGACATAAAATAGACACACCTTCCAATGAACTGGGAATCAATCATCCTTTGACTTGGGGATGGGAAGAAAACCATTTCTTGTGTTTATAAATTCTGAGTTGTAATTAGCTGTAATGAAGAATGTTTATAGACTGACCAGCCATTAAGTAGCTTGCAAGTGGTTTATACTTGAAATTTCACATGCAAAAGAAATTTGTTTATAAACTGACCACTATGTTTGGGTCCAATTTACAAGTGGCTAGAATTCCAGGACGAGTGGAATAAGACTGCTCTGTTTTCTTCATGGAAGATCTTCTAAGACTTCAGGAATGAACTCTGCCAGAAGATCAGTTAAATATTGCAAGAATTCACTGTGTTCCAGTCTTTCCTTCTTGGTATAGCTAAGCCATTCACCATGAATTTTATCACATGAAAAATCATACGTTGCAGCTCTCTGTGTATACCATTTTTAATATTAACAATCCTTTATGGAGTTTCTTTTCAACACAAAACATTAAGAACCAGAAATATTTTTATTAGCATAAGTTTCTTATTTAAACAAACTACATAGAAACAACTTCTTTTAAAAAAAACAAAAAACGAGAACAAAACCATGGCAAACCACTTCCCTATTTATGCCAAACACAAACCAAACCCCCCCCCCACATTTTTATCCATCAAGACATTGGGATACGCAACGGATATTTTACTTTTGATTAGTACAGTGGTTCTCAATCTTTTTAATGCCGTGACCCCCAACTGGTCGTAAGTCGAGGACTACTCAATTGGTGCAGCACTGTTTGCAGAATGGGACTTTTGGCGGGCTCAGCAGGGCAGAGACAGCCTGGACAATTCCTATTGGCTTTTGAAAGCCAATAGAATTAGACTCTATTCAAGAGAGTCTATTCTATTGGCTTTCAAAAGCCAATAGAATAAAAGGGAATAGCACAGCTAAGGAAAAGGGGGAAAAAATGGCAGACTGCATTGTTTGGCGACCCCCGTGAAATGGACGTTCAATCCCAAATGGGGTCCCGACCCACAGGTTGAGAACCACTGGATTAGGAGATCAACATCTATTAAGAGTTGAAGAAGTTGTATCAGATAAAGCATTCCATTTCTAAGTCTTCATTGCAAAGGTGGCCACTTCATGAGAATAATTGTATGTTTTGTAGATAAGTCAGAAAGTTTCACTGATAATCTGGCTTGGCTACTATGAGAAATATGTGAATATGTATCTTGATTGGTCATTAATTGTAATCAATTAGACATGGGACTCAGTAATGGTTTTAAAATGTTTGGGAGGGTTGAGGTTGTTTTATCATTCTTTTGTTTATCTAAGTATAAAGAAACTCAGGAAGCCTTCTCATCTGGTAAATTTAAACTTATCTCTAACTTTGACACAAATGAAAGAAACTCTAGACAGACGATCAGGAATTTCTTTGAGTCTCTGGCATAAGATAAATGTGATCAAGATGAATATAACGCTGAGGTTGATTTATATTTTAAAAGGTCTTCCCATAATCATTTTTTCACATTACTTTAAACAAATTTATATGCTATTAAATAACTTTCTCCAGGAAGCACATCCTAGGAGACTTCCACTGCATAAATTACAATTGTCTGTTGGGAAACATAAATTATATTCTCTTCCCTGTCAGACGTATTACTGGGAATTTATTTAAGCTTCAACTAAAATAATTCAGAATTTACCCATTCTTTGGGCTCAACTCAAAAATGATTCTTTGACCCTACTGAAAGTTTTAGGATCCTGCTTTGTTCAGAGTTGAGTTTCAATACGTTGAAATCCTGTTGCAGAAGGAACAAGAGGCAATGACAAAAGTAAAGAGGAAGAATGGGAAATTCTGTTCCAAATGGATGGAAACTAATGAAGAAGAGAACCAACCTAGAACTAAGGAGAAATTTGCTGACCGTGAGAACAATCAATCACTGGAAGAATTTGCCTCCAGAAGTTGCGGGGGCTCCATTCCTGGAGGTTTTTAAGATGAGACTGGACAGCCATTTGTTCAGAATGCTATAGGGTCTCCTGTTTGAGCAGGGGAACTAAGAAATACATCAGTCTCTAAGATCTAAACAAGAGTCTTTGTTGTTACTAAACACCAATGCCATTATTGCTACCATATTAATACACCATTGCCACTGCTAGAAAGGCCACTGGCCACTGAAGCTGCCAGATATTGCTTAAGGAACCTCCTCATGCTCCAACTTGACAAAAAAGGACACCACTCAGTAAAGATCAAACAGTATTGTGGCTTCTAATGAGGCTAGCAGAGATATAAGGGTAAAGAAAGGGGCTTCTACTTCGGTTGCTACTTTATTCAACTTCAACAAAAGCACAGTTAGGTTAAAATGCTAGATAGGTTCAGTTTAGATTGTATCTCCTGCACACTACTCTATAATCCATCCATTATGCACAAGATTTTCAGCCATGGGTCATATTCAAGTCCTAAACGAAAACTTTGGAGCAGCCCAGGTGCTATTTTTTTGTAAAAAATAAAAATCATTTTTAATTCCGGCTCATTTTGAGTTGACATTGTGTAGCTTCAGTTGCAGAGAAAAACCTTGGCTAAATATAGACATATATTTAAGAGGGAGAGAGGAGGGGGTTGGTTGATGGAATGTCTAGTACACCGGTAGTGAACCTATGGCACGGGTGCCAGAGGCGGCACTCAGAGCCCTCTCTGTGGGCACGTGCGCCATCGCCCCAGTCCTAGGCCTTCAGCTGGGTTTTATAAAACCTTTTCGCTTTAGGCCTCCGCCACCATGTACAAAAAAAAAAAGGTTCAATCAATCAGTCAATTTCAACTTCTCGCAGGAAAAAAACGATCTTGCAAAGTTGGAATTGATTGATTGAACTTTTTAGTCCTACCCAGTCTGCAGTTACCACCGCAGCCACGCCCACCCAATGGGCCACACCCACCCAATGGGCCACACCCACCTAATGGGCCACACCCACCCGGCACCCGATGATGAATAAGTGGGTTTTGGGTTGCAGTTTGGCACTCGGTCTCTAAAAGGTTTGCCATCACTAGTCTAGTACAGTGGTTCTCAACCTGTGGGTCGGGACCCCATTTGGGGTCGAACAATCATTTCACAGGGGTCGCCAAACAAGGCTGTCCGCCATTTTTTTCCCTTTTCTTTGGCCACGCCCCTGGCACCCAGTGATGTATAAGTGGTTGGGGGTCACCACAACATGGGGAACTGTATTATGGGGTCGCGGCATTAGAAAGGTTGAGAACCACTGGTCTAGTAGGTCTTCCTAGGGATTTTTCCTACACATCTTGAAGTAATTGCTTCTCCTCCCCTTTTTGGACTGCCACACTTGCTTCCAAGCCATGCCACCATGCCAGAAATAAATTAGGCTGAGGTTCAGGTCACACCATGGAGGGAAGTAAACCTTTAGACCAGAATGGATGGGGAAATGCCCAAAGACAGCTGAAGCAGGAAGAATCATGGCTGGATTACAAAAATAGATTGTTGGTGTGATTTTGCATAGCAAAAAATGCTGGTAGGCTTTCCCACTTCAGAGAAGAGGAGGTTAGGTGGGACTCCTATGATGGTGGACATCTCTATAGCAAAAGAAAAACAAAGCTCTCCAGGTGGATAAGTAGCACATAAAATAAAAGGCTGGACTAGAGGTGTATTTCCTTTTCATTTGATTTTGGAAGTGGAAGGATTAAAATGTTGGGAGATGAACTCCCTATGGAGAGTTAAGGGAACTAGATGTGCCCAATCCAGTGTTTCTCAACCTTGACCATTTTAAGGCATGTGGACTTCAACTCCCAGAATTCCACAGCCAGCAATGCTGGCTGTGGAATTCTGGGAGTTGAAGTCCACATGCCTTAAAATGGTCAAGGTTGAGAAACACTGGCCTAATCTAACAAAGAGAAGGACTACTAGGGGGTTGACACAATAGCAGTTTTCCAATACCTGAAAGGCTATCAACAGAGAAGAGGGGATCGACCCATTCTCCAAAGGGTAAGACAAGAAGCAGTGGGTAGAAGTTGGTCAGAGGGTGACCCAGCCTGGAAATAAGGAGGATTGTCCTAATAGTGAAAATGATTAATCAATGGAACAGCTTCCCTCCTGGATTTGCTAATCAATGTTCCATCGCTGGAGGTTTTCAAGAGAAGACCGGACAACCAGGTTGATATAATGACTCCTGTTTTGGACAGGGAGTTGGATTAGAAAACCTTCAAGGTCCCTTCAAGCATTTCTTGAACTGGCATCCAGATGAAGAATGAGGCCTCCAGCTTGCCTGCCTGATTGATTTAGAATCCGCCTAGCTCCCTCTCAGAGGGACTCTGTGCAAATAATAAGATTTACTGTAAGGTTGCTTCTTCCAAGATTCACTTTAGGAGAAGTTAGCTGGTATTTATAAGCCAGACTGTGGGCCCCGTGTTTTTTTATTCACCAATATTGTGAACCAAACTCAACAAAAGGAAGTTTCATGGGCATTAGGAATTATCCGTCAAGCTGGTTGATGGCTTCACTTGCCCCATGAAAATTCAGTGACCCATCCCATTTTGCTCTAGCATGGAGAATTTGGGAAAAGCAAATGATTTGGTAAAAATACAGAAGCTGAGCCAAATGGAAGCTTGTGCTCCCCATGTCATTCTCTTCTTGTCCTTCTGGTGCAAATTATTTCAGTCAAGGAAATTGGCTCCCATTAATCTTATAACAAAGATTGTGGATGCGTTTCTGGTGAGGTTGTTGACAAGTCTTCTGAAACAATGATTAGAGAATGAACATGGCCCAAGTAGTCAAATCAAAAATATTCTGGAACAATATAATATAAACACACATAAATACTTAAATGGGTATCGTCCTCAATATTTTTCATGCGTCCCTTTTTCATATCCCAGATGTAAAATATTGAAACATGGGGTAGATTTGCACATTTCACTCAGCTACCATACAATTTCATTGCTTTAGCTTAGCATGAAGTGTGAATCCAGCCCCTGTAGTTTATGCAGCAAATTGGGATTAAAGTAGATGCCATTTAATCCAAAGTATAAAACAGATCACTTTCAAAGCAGTTTGCCACCAAAACCAACAGCAAATTTGGGAGATTTTTCTGGGGCTTCCTAAAATTCTTCCTTGAGCTAAAACCAAGATGGTGCATCAACCAATTACAGCATTTCTTCTTCTGGATAGGAAAAGAACAGGCAGAGCCTAGGGGTGGAGTTAGGAGAATAATCAAGCTAGAGTCATTGCTTTCCCACAAGCAGTCCAAGATCAAACCCTGTTAAATTCCATAAATTTAGTGCTGACCGTTAATTGACTAGATTCCTGTCTAAAGGCATGAGAAACAACTTAGTCTAACTGGAGCTTAAGATGTGGCCTTGATTCTGTGTACCCGACAGCCACACACTTTTTCACAGAAGCAAATATTCCTCCTTTTCTTCCTCTCAATAATGCAATGAAATTAGCAGACAAAATTATCCTTATCCCATTGAACACCTGAAGGTTACTCTGCTCCAGCATTTTCTCATGATAGCCAATGAAAGGCCACTCTGGAAGCAGAAGGTGGAGACATTTTCCCTCGCCTATTGTTTTGCTACAGCTGTATTCTCCATGAATTTATCCAATCCCCTGTTAAAGCCATCTGGTTTACTGGCCATCACAAGGCAGGACAAGAAGCAATGGATGGAAACTAACCAAGGAGAGAAGCAACCTAGAACTAAGGAGAAACTTCCTGACAGTTAGAACAATTAATCTGTGGAATGTCTTCCCTCCAGAATCGGTGAATGCTCCAACCCTGGAAGTTTTTAAGAAGAGACTGGACAGCCATTTGTCCAAAATGGTATAGGGTTTCCTGCCTGAGCAGGGGATTGGACTAGAAGACCTCCAAAGTCCCTTCCAACTTTATTATTATCATTATCAATATCATTATCATTATCATTAACATTAACATTATCATTATCATTAACTTACGATAACAAACTGCTAGCTAGGAGATTCTGAGAACTGAAAAGTCCACACATCTTAAAGTCGGTGAGGTTGAGAAACACTTTGCTAAAGACATCGACACCCTGTTATAGGACAACTATGCCTCCTCAATTCTTTTTGATAGCATTTGTGTCCTCTTATTTATTTTTATTTATTTATTCCATGTATATATGTCTGCCCATCTCAAGGATATGACTCTAGGTGGCTCACCATATAAAGAACAAAAATATATACAATATCAAAAAAAAAAAAAAACCACACAGCTGCCGGAGAATCATAGAAAGCCCTCAACATACCAAGGAAGAAAAGCATCAAAAAGAAGTGATAACGATGTGGACTTTCAGTATTTGATCTCACTTGGCTTTGAGAGAGTTAAAACGAAGCTAGGGCAACAAGTATTGGACCCAGGTCAACAAAAATACCTAAGTAGACTCCTCTTCTCTACCTGTTTTGGTGGTGGCCTCTCTGGAAGATCTTTCAACCAACCAATTATTGGATTATGACCTTGTGCTTGTCTCACTGGAGACCCTTTCGGGAGGAAGAGAGATTTCGTGTTCTGCCCTCCGAGGGAGACACAAAAACACTCCCAATGCAAAAACCTTTGTGTCCATTTGAACTTGAGACCCTTACTACATTTTCTACGTGGCTTCAAAGGTGCCTGTTTCACCCCACTCCCTTAGTAGGCCAGATAAGAAGAGCACAGTCCTCTTACCAACTGCTCCCAAAGATGCTTTTTCAAGAGGCAACTGGACTTTTTTGCTTTTCTTCTGCTGAAGAAGCTTCTTGGATGCGAAGCGAAACATCTTCAAAGGAAGTCCAGTTGCTTCTTGAAAAAGCACCTTTGGGACAACTGTGACCTGGATGACGGAGAATCTCCAGAGACATTTACCAGCTAGTCTTCAGAAATCTCAAGGATTGCCCCGTTTTCTTCTGTAGCTCTTACTGCTTGAGATTATGATGGGGTTGTTTTTATTTCTCCTCTCTCTTTCTCATTTTGAAGTTATCCTAAGATTATTATGTGTGGTTTAACGCTCTGAGAATGTTATTCTCTCTTCACTTCCTTTCGATTGTCTGCCTGATTATGTGTAATGTGTAACTGGCAGCTGGTCTTTGACCACAAATCAAGTTTATCCTTCTACTCCTAACGGGTCTCTTTCAGGCGACTTAATTTGCCCAGAAGTAATCTTTCCCACACCCCCTCGCCCCCACGACTGCAGCCTCTTTGAAATTCACAACATGACTTCGAATACAGATTGAAACGATCCAGGCGCTATTCAACGAACATTTTAATAGGGAGAAAGAATTACTAGCTCTGACTTTCTGCTTAGCAAGACAATATGCGATAAGAAAGGAATAGCAGTTCAGCTCGGGAGTCTCCCAAACATCTGCATTCACATCAGGCACAACTTCAATTAAGTTTCTCAGCAACTTTCCAAAACTTTACTAGATCAATCAAGGCTAAAGAAGGAACGTTAAATGCAGAGTGCCAGGAGGGAATCAATCCATTTCTGAACAATTTTTCTCGACCAACTGAAATAAATCTTCTAAGCTCCCTCCTCCCTCCCCTCTCTTTCTCTCGTTCTCTTTTTTTTCTTTCCTTCTTTCATCTGCAATTGTTTAAAGAAAGTCAGTGAAACATTTTTCTATCACGTGTCCTTCCTACAGTATGGTAACCTGCTTCGTAAACAACTGCCCAGAACACAAAGCCCTCTCTGATCAAGTAAGAAAAGCAAAGCAGGAAAGCCTTTCCCCCTTGAAAGGATTAATAAAAATCTAAAGGCTGAATCGTGATCCCTTTTAAAAACTTTCAGTCTCCACTGAAGGAGAATTTAATACTGACCTGAGCGGTCTCCATTCCCTTCCACTCCACTTTCTTGCTCGCTCATCGGCAAAAAAAAAAAAAAAAAATCTGCCTCTACGAAGAGCTTAGATAGGGCTTCCAGCCTCTTTCTGGCACTGCAAAAAAGAAAACACCCAATTCAGACGGTCCTTCCAACTTTGCAAAGTAAATCCAGGATCCTGGAGCAGGTTCGGACCCCGTCTTGACAGACAGCAGGGAAGAGGCTGGCGCAGGGGCCAAGCAGAGATCTGAACTCTGCCGATCCGCCTCATTCAATGAATAGCAAGCATTTCCCTTCCCTCCAGCAGTCATGCTGAGGAAAACCCACTGCTCTCCTGCTCCTTCCACAGCTGAGAATGCAGCTGAATTCAGGAGAGAGCTCAGATCCAGGAGACAGGTACCTCCACCTCCACCAAACCAGCCCTCATAGGTCAGGGGAAGCAGGTCAGTTGCAACCTGCAAATCAATTCATTAAAAGAGATGTTTGGGTGGCTAAATCCTATATATATATAGGATATATATAGGACATATATATACCAAACCAGCCCTCATAGGTCAGGGGAAGCAGGGCAGTTGCAACCTGCAAATCAGTTCAATAAAAGAGATGTTTGGGTGGCTAAATCCTATAGATATAGGATGGATATATATATATATATATATATATATATATATATATATATATATATATATATATATATATATATATAGGCACGAAGCTGAAAACACCAGCCTGAAGATGACGAATGGGACTTCGTCAAAACGTCGCCAAGACACTTCCAATTTTACGCGGGAGAAAATATATATGAATATGTGAATATAATATATTGCCTTTCCCCTTGTCTCCCCACCCGGCCAAGTTTGCTCTTATTTGCAACATTTGTTTCCCCCAGGAGGACCTAAATCTGAGGATTACTCAGCTCCAAGGAATGGCTTGCATAAGCCGTAAGGAAAATTTGCCAAATATGAAGGCTTTTCTGTCAAATATAAATAAGGCTAAGGCCATTCCAGACTGGGAAGAAGAAAGGGGGGTGGAAAGAAGGGGGCCAAGAAAACACATGGAAGCAAGCCAACCCATTGAGAAGCTCTGCTTTTATTGTCTCGATAAATATTATTGCAAGAGTTGAAGGAATGAGGTGTGCTTGGCCTTGCTTTTTTGTGCCCAAAGAGGAGGTGAGACAAGATACCCGGGAACCTGTCTGGGTGAAGGTAAGCTGCAAAGTAAAGTTCATGGCAATGACTTGCATGAATTATTGCAGTGGATGTTAAGAGTTAATTTCCCTTCATTGGTTGGGACAATCCATGGCTTGATGAATGTTGTTATAACAGGCTCTGTCCTTCTGTCCTGACTTTGTTGAACTGCCTGACCATTACTGGAGTCAATTCCAGGTTGTTCAACCCTACAAACCTTGATTAGAGTTCAGATCATGTTGCCAGTTAAAAATCCACTAAGAGGTACAAAATGTATATAAAATAAATGCCTTGTGGATCTTGCATTGAGATAGCTAGCTGGAAGGCAACTTGATAATTTAAAGTTACAAACTGGGTTCCTACCTTAAGGCATCAACTTTGGTCTTGGCTGGGAGTGGGTATCCAACCATAGTTTAAACCAGGGGTGTCCTACCTTGGCAACATTAAGACTTGTGGACTTCAACTCCCAGAATTTTCCATTTTAGGAAGAAAGGCAGTTATTTTGACTGTTCCAGCATTTCTGGATAAGTTCTTTCCTATTGCTGTCATCTAGGTCGGTCCTATGTGGACCACCTTCTGATGCCTCTTCTTTCATGCAAAGAGACAAACTGGAGAACAGAGACAACAAATGGTCTAAAGTAGAGGCATCAATTTTGGCAACTTTAAGACTTGTGGACTTGAACTTCCAGAATTCCCCAGCCAGCATTGGGAAGAGACACCCTGATCTGAAGGGTTTCTACCACAAAGGATCCTGGGAGCAAGGTTGGGTGCCCAGTTCTTACTGGACTTTGCAATGCCACCAGTGAACTCCATCCAGCATTCTCTTCACAAGTCTCCACCAATAAATGCATTTGTAAAGAAGATGCTCAAGAAAGGAGACAGGAATGAAATTTAGTCATCACAAAATGAAGGCAGACGAATTTGTGTTTTTTACAATTGACTATTGGGCAATGTAGGTGAAGAGGCTTACAAAGTAGCCACATTCTGGAAAGACAAATGATTCCGAAAGACCTAGAACAGACATGTCAAACACAAGGCCTGGGGCCCGGATGCGGCCCGCGAAGTGGTTTCATGTGGCCCGCAAAGCCATCTTGGAAACAGTGAGGGAACGGCCCCACTGCCTTGGCCCTGGTCCAGGCCGGCTGGGAGCCAATGTACAATTTTGTAGTGGCCATCTATGCTGAAACGCATTCAGTTTTAGCTCCACAAGGCTGTCTGGAAACAGCGAGGAACCGGCCCCTGCCGCGTCGGCCCCGCCCCCTGGGTGCACGATGGGGAGGTGTCACCCTTTGTGAGGAATGAAGAAATGGACCATGACTTGGCGGTCCCACCCCCTTCTGCCAGAGACCCTCAGATCTGTCTTACTCCTGCCCAGCCACCCACAGGCACCCTTGACGCGAATGATGTAGAACTGGCCACACTCACCCAGTAGGCCGCACCCACCCTGGCCACACACCTCCCCCGAGGACAACCGCAATGCTGATGCAACCCTCAATGAAATTGAGTTTGACACCCCTGACCTAGAGTTTTCAAAATTGTAGGTTGCCTTCCTTCTCTACCACTATATGGGAGCAACCAGATTTTAAAGCATCTCAACAACCTGACTGTATAGTGCTTGATTGCTTAGAAAGACCTTGTTCATTTTGCCTTTGTGGAATTGAAAAACAGATTGTCAAGAGCAGGGGTCTCCAAACTTGGCAACTTGAAGACGTGTGGACTTCAACTCACAGAATTCCTCAGCCAGCCACATCTTAAAGTTACCAAGTTTGGAGATCCTTGTTCAAGAGGGTGGGAGTTTTCAATCCTAGCCTACAAGCTTCCTTTGGATTTGTGAACTTTGCAAAGATGTGACAATATTTAGATAAATTCACTGGTCACGAGCTAGCATTTACTGGGAACTATAGGCAGTTATCGGCTCAGTAAGATTGGGAATATACAATATACTGTACAACCTTCACTCTACTTCAAAGTTTAAAGCAATAACATACATCTTATCTTTCACCTTGGGAAGATACCTCTAGAAAGGAAGATCTGAAAAAACCAGGCAATTAATAACAGGGGGACCCTGAACCTTTCTTCAGGGGTGTGATGTTCTGTATTGACTTGATATGACATTGCATGAATGCAGGTATTGTGTCTGCTGTGCATTGCAAATGCAGGAAAGAGGCAAAATTATGAGAGGCTGGAGGACTCCTTTACTATGGACAATGCGTAACAAAGAATCCGTAACATCTGAAATCATTCCAAAAATAAGGCGAAAGGTAAGACAATTTGGAAAGTGTCAGAGTCCATGTTTGCTAATAAAGGGCCACCTTGAATATTTTGATAGACTGAATCAAGAATCAGAATTGACACCAGTAGATTCTACAAGGTATCTCGAAAGCAAACTAGGTCACTTAATCTTGGCAAACCGTATTTATTATACCACATTTAATCCCACTTCAAAGCTAGATTGTTTATCTCATGTTAGTTAGTTAGTTAGTTAGTTAGTTAGTTAGTTAGTTAGTTAGTTAGTTAGTTAATTTTATCATCTTGCCCTACCTGATTCTCATAGGTATCTTTGCAGTACTTTTTCTTTAATGGAAAGGGACAATTTGCATTGTTGGGACTGTCAGCTCAAAGGCTCCTTGGGTCAAAGAAATTACTGGACCAGGAAATTAAAGAAGCAGAAAGAAACAGGCTGTAGCCTTGCTTCACTTCCTGCTAAACCTCACAAGATTGTTGTGAATATAAACATGGGGATGCTATACCCAGATCACTTTGCACTCCTCAGAGAAAAGGCAGAATCTAGAGATAATAAATAAACTAATACAATCACAGTAGTAGTAGTAGTAGTAGTAGTAGTAGTAGTAGTAGTAGTAATAATAATAATAATAATAATAATAATAATGCATGTCTATTGAGATTTTGATGATGGGCAGATTTCTTTAAATTCATTCTTTTTTAAAAAAAAATACAGCTGATTGTGCCAGGAAAAATGCTTAGTTGAGGAGAAACATCCTATGTATCTTCCCACCCATCACCCACCACTCTTTTGTTGGCCATAAATTTCTTTTTGTTTCCCCAAAACTGAGTTTTCTAAGAACAACCTTTCATACAAATGGAATAAAAGTATTGCGTGGTGCTCACTTGCACAAAACATCCAACTGTTTACAATCTGCTGCGTGCTTGCTTCATCTCTTTGTCTCTCCTTGTATATCTATAAACTTTAGAAAGCTCACATACGTACAAATATGCTCACAAAGGCTTCATCTCTTGTCCTCTGTCTCACTCACACACTCGCCCCCCCCTCCATTACGTGCTCAGACTTCCCAACACTTAGGGGCCCCAAAGTATTCACTATTATCAGTTGAGTCACGTCTAAAGCTCAGCAAAAGGTCATTTTAGGTCATTCCGGAGATGAAAGAAAGGAGCTAAAGTATGTGAAAGAGAGGAGGAGGAGGAGGAGGAGGAGGAGGAGGGAGGGGAGTGGAGGAGGAGGAGGAGGAGACTATTGAGGTGGGAGAACCAGATGGGTGATGGCAAAAAAACAAGGAGAGAAAAAAAATGAAAAACAGGAAGATGAAGAGGTGTCATCAGTCCAGAATTAAGCCTGATGTTATTCATTCCAAGATTCAGTTCAGGCAGGCATTCTGGCCTTCTCCAAAGCCCACCAGCTGAACTTGAATCTGTGTCAGTGCCAGGGAGATAGCTGTCCAAGGTCACCAATTTCATTCCTTCCCATCCTTCAGATTCCCCCCACACACACACACACTTTCTCTTTTTAAGTCCTCTAAGAGACCCTTTTCTAGGTTAGGGAGAGGAGGAAAGATCCTCCCTTGTACTCTAGGATCAATCTCTCTGCCTTTTCTTTGGGCTGAAGGGGAAAAAAGACCCAGAAAGAAAGACACATCCCTCATTTGTGATATCCATAGAGAATTGATTTTGCATTCAGGGGAGGGAAAGAAGAAGCATCGATGACATTGCCACAACTAATGTTCCTCCTTCCTTCCTTCCTTCCTTCCTTCCTTCCTTCCTTTGGAATTTTTATCAGATGCAGAAGATGGAGGTTGCTGGTAGAGGAGGTGGATGTCTCTGGAAATTTTGGCATCCTCCTTGGAGCATTTTACAATGTACCTAAAGCAGTGGTTCTCAATCTTTCTAATGCCACGACCCCATAATACAGTTCCCCATGTTGTGGTGACCCCCAACCACTTATACATCACCGGGTGCCAGGGGCGTGGCCAAAGAAAAGGGGGAAAAAATGGCGGACAGCCTTGTTTGGCGACCCCCGTGAAATGGTCGTTCGACCCCAAATGGGGTCCCGACCCACAGGTTGAGAACCACTGACCTAAAGTATTAATATGTGTGTACACATCATTGCATAGAAGAGAACATTTATCATTCAGGATTGGTTCAGGGTTGAACTGTGGGGTCTTTGATGCTCTCTGAGCTCCGTTGTTTTCTCACAGATGTTTCATTACCCAATTAGGTAACATCCTTAGTGCTTGAAAGGGAGTGGCAAACTACTCCTTTTGTCTGTCCCCCTCCTTCTAGCACTGACGGGGTTACCTAGTTGGATCATGAAATGTCTGCAAGAAAATATCCAAGCGCAAAGAGCATCGTCTATCATGGTTGAATTTCATAAGTTAGAAGTAAAACAGGGGTGAAAACAGCTAAAGATGGTGGGGAGAATGTGAAGGACTCTCTTCGACCTTGCTGCAGGAGTCCATAAACCCTGATTTGGCCAACCTATTCTCCAAAGCACCAGAAGGCAGGACAAGAAGCAACGGGTGGCAAGGAATCAAGGAGAGAAGCAACCTAGAAGATGGCAGACCTTTTAGAGACCGAGTGCCCAAACTGCAACCCGAAACCCACATGTATCATTGGGTGATGGGTGGGCATGGCCAATTGGGTGGGCGTGGCTGCCGTGGTAACGGCAGACTGGGTGGGACTAAAAAGTTCCATCGATTCCAACTTTGTGAGATCTTTTTTTTTCCCACGAGAAGTTGAGATTGATTGATTGATTGAACCTTTTTTTTTTTTTGCACACGGCGGCAGAGGCCTAAAGCAAAAAGGTTTTATAAAACCCAGCTGAAGGCCTAGGACTGGGGCAATGGCGCGCGTGCCCACAGAGAGGGCTCTGAGTGCCACCTGTGGCACGCGGGCCATAGGTTCGCCACCACGGACCTAGAACTGAGGAAGAATTTCCCGAGATTGAGAACAATTAGCCAGTGGAACGACTTGCCTCTAGAAGTTGTGGGTGCTCCAACACTGTAGGTTTTTAAGAAGAGATTGGACAGCCATTTCTCTGAAATGGTAGTGAGTCTCCTGCTTGAGCAGGGGGTTGGACTAGAAGACCTCCGAGGTCCCTTCCAACTCAGTTATTCTGTTATTCTGAACAACTTGCCTCCAGAGATTGTGGGTGTTCCAACATTGGAGGTTTTTAAGAAGAGCCTGGACAGTCACTTGTCTGGAATGGTATAGGGTTTCCTGCTTGAGGAGGGGTCTCTTCCAACTCTGTTATTCTGTAAGACATCCTTTGGGCAATTTCGTTTTCCTTTGTTAGCTGCAGCCAAAAGGTCAGATCAGTTTTGTGCGGAGCAGGGATGGATTGGCTCAAATCCTCAGCTCTCTCTCCTCTGTCAAATCTCCACCCAGCCTAATCTTCCAGTCAGGGCTTCTCCAAGCCAATCAGCTTTCAGCAGACACAGTCAGCTGTTCCCAGCCCCAACGGGAACAAACTGGGAAAGGGTGGCAGCCAGAATACAAAACAACACCCCCCCCCCCGCCGCCAGCTCTTCGAGAAAAACGCTGATGGAGCAAAAACGGTGGCATTACTTGGTTGAGCATAAGCGAGAGAACAAGGGACGTGTTTAGGAATACTAAAATCACAAGGACGCACAATGGACAAAGTGCGGACGCACATAGCATTGCTGATTGTGTGAGAGTGTGAACAGATGATTCATTTATGCATAGTGACTGACTCAAGAGGATTCACTGGATCCCTTTAGACCAGCGTTTCTCAACCTCGGACACTTTAAGACAAGTGGACTTCAACTCCCAGAATTCCCCAGCCAGCCGTGAAGTCCACCTGCCTTAAAGTGACCGAGGTTGAGAAATGCTGGCTTAGAGTAACCAAATTCGGCAGCAAAAATTCAGAACAAAACAGAACAAATTTGGAAGGGGCCTTGGAGGTCTTCTAGTCCAACCCCTCTACCATTTCAGACAAATGGTTGTCCAATCTGTTCAGGATGATCAGATAGAAAAGAAGCAGAAAAGCTACACCAAAGAAGCTTTTTGTATCCGTTGGGAATAAATGTCAAGGGACAGGGTTATATCCACGGGTGCCGCATTGTGAATGAAGTGGCTTTATTTTCACAACAGCCTTATAAGGTAGGTTAGGCTATGAGTTAAAGTAAGTATGGTAACCACCAAGGGTAACATTGCTCCATTTAGAGATGAATTATTACAGGAGTACTATGTAGGAAATTGATACTTAGAGGTGAGTTGAAGCAAGGATAGAACAGAACAGAACAGAATAGAATAGCTCTTTATTGGCCAAGTATGATTGGACACAAAAGGAATTTGTCTCCAATGCATAAGTTCTCCGTGTACATACAAATAACAAAGTGATAAATCGTAAGATACCAGTAGGAGAGGTAATAGGAAAGATGAGAAGGATAACAACAATACAGCCCTACTATCCGGGTAAATATCCTTAGACATAAGACAATGCTGTGGGAATTAGGTGTTTAGCAAAGTGAAGGCACAGGGGAATAATATGGATGGAAATATGTATTTTGTTTTCCTCTGGTTTTCTTTTTTTTTTTTCTTTTTACAAAAATCTCATTCTCCTTTCTAGCTAGGCCAAAAAAGAAAGATTTTTCAAGCTGTCTGAATTTACCTATCTTGCCTAAATTAATCTGAAGGATCTGAGGTGAAAACTGGAACTCAATATATATTTTAAAAACGAGTTAAAGCACATTATGGACTTGGTTATTTATATAGTTGGTTAATGTTAGTTAGAGTTTGATTATTATATTTTTAACCCTGTACTCAGCTCTGGGAAGTGGGGGAGGGAGAGGGGGGGTTTAGGTTGGGAGGGTTTTGGGGTGTATACTGTAATTTTTATAAAACTTTTCTATATATATATATATATATATAGACACACATATACACACATACATACATACATACATACATACATACATACATACATACATATATATATATATATATATATATATAAAGCAAATTCAAATAAAAATACATTTTCTAACCTTTTTTTCTCCCACAAGGCAAGATAAAATTCAAATCCAACCTTTTCAGGCACTCTTCTGAAAGAAAGCAGGCTTAGATATCCTCCTGGTGGATCTGTGAAAAAATAACACAGTCTTTTATTTATTTATTTTTTCACTTATTTATTTATTCTAATGGTTAGCATGTCCTGCCCCCCACTGGTTCACATTCACAATTCCAGGAAGCTGCAATTCTCCCTTGGCTTTTTACAACTACATTGGTGGCTCAACTTCACAAACATAGGCCCGAATTTGTTTGTGTCCATTTTTATTTTTTGGGGAAATGTTGCAAATAGGGCACAAAAACGATTTGGGGGACATGTGTTCAAGCATCTTTTTCAGAAATGTTTCTGAAAGTTTGCCAGGATTCGTGGAATTTTGACACAATTATGTTATGGGGCAAGTCCTTTTGTTTGCAAATGATGTACATTGTGCACAGCTGAGGAAAATAAAATTTTGAAGAAATATTCTATAATTGCCAGGGAAAAGGCAGGTGCTTCTTATTAAGGAGATCTAAGCAGGACAGGGCTTCCAAACCTTGAAAAGTAGAGATAGATAGATAGATAGATAGATAGATAGATAGATAGATAGATAGATAGATAGATAGATAGATAGACAGACAGACAGACAGACAGACAGACAGACAGACAGAGACAGAAGCAAAGGTAGAGGTAGAGATAGAGATATAGAGAGAATGTTTCCATTTTCAGTAATTTAATATGCTTCTCTTTTACAATTTTCTCCCTCTTTAACCCCAACTGAACTCAACCCACCAAGCCACCCTAACCTAGGAAAGCGATACAGACAATGAAAGAAACAACACAAAATATGTTCAGTCCATTCAAGCTGCCAAAATAGCCCATTTCCCTTGTTCTTTTAGGAAATAAATACCAAATCTGAGCAACGGCTCTAATCTGAAATGTGCTATCTGCACGTTCACTCATTTTCAAAGCTTTCTCCCTCTCCCAACCTGCGCTGGGGCAAGGTCTCCTCCACCTACAGTTTAATCTGTCAAAACACAATCCAGGGAACTTCCTGCAATATGAATATACACAAAACTGATTAGCACCTTTGATCTGGCCCTGTGCCACACACTTCCTCCTGCAAAATCCCTCCCTATCACAGGAAATCACTTTTTCACTCCACAATGCGACAGGATGCTCTCGCAAAAGTTCCTACCAGAATCGTTAAGTGTATGTAGACACACAAACACCCACAGACTTGGTGAAAGGAGAGTCTGAAGGAACTGCGGAAAAGTGGTGTGAACGTTACTGATGTAAAAGTGGTTCCATCCAGCTTGTTGCAAACATTCTCCTGGCAATTAACATGCATGTAGAAACATAGATACTCACACAAACACACACACAGAGAGAGAGAGAGAGAGAGAGAGAGAGAGAGAGAGAGAGAGAGCTATAACACAAAAAGTACAGGGCACCAGAGGTAACACAACCTCTCTCTCTCTCTTTCTCTCTCTCTCTAATGGCAGGTCAATCAACCTCATTTGAATATAATGTGAAGGATTTGTGTCTATAATTACATTTATACTTGTGATTCTTACTCGTGTGTACTGTGGACAGCACTTAATTTTGTTGTGAGAAACACAATGACAATAAAAATATTCTATTCCAGTGGTGGTGAACCTACGGCACGCATGCCAGAGGTGGCACTCAGAGTCCTCTTTGTGGGCACCCGTGCCATGCCCCGGAGATGGCAACTGTCCCTCTTCAACCAGCCGCCCGAGGTCCCACGTGGCCGGATGCATCCCAGCATGGCTGGTTTCCCTCCCCCGTCCCATCCCATCCCATCCCATCCCTCCTGGCCTCACATGCTCTCCTTTCCCGGGCACGACCCAGTGCATCACCTCCTCAGCTGTCAGCCAGCTGTCCAGCTCAGAGGTGGCTTCTCTGAACTGCTGGTGGTGGGCTGTGGAGCCCCAGAGTGCGCTGGTTGAGGAGCGGGCAGGCTATGGCTGCTGACAGACACCATCAGCCCCCATGCGCTTGCTGGCTTTTGTGTGCAGGGTCTGATGGTGTCAGGCAGCAGCTTCCCCAGGCCCTGCCTCACCTTGCCCCGTGGCAATGGTATCCCCACCCTGCTTTGCCTCGACTCACTCTGCAGGATGAGCCTCCTGCCCACCGCCCCACCTGCCAGAGACCCCCTGGATCTCCTCCAAACCTCCCCCAACCCTGCCCACGGGCATCCCTCTCCATGAGCAACATCAAGGTGACCATGCCCACTTTGGCCACACCCACCCAGTCTGCCATGACCACCACAGCCACACCCACCCAATGGGCCACGTCCCACCTGGCACCCGGCGATAAATAAGTGGGTTTTGGTTTGCAGTTTGGGCACTTGGTCTCTAAAAGATTCACCATCAGTGTTCTATTCTATTCTATTTGCCAGAGAACACCAAGATAGCAGAAGTGTTAAGGCCTCAAAAAACACCATACTTTTCCAAAAACGTAGGTTCAGAATGCATGCCAGTGTTGGAGAACTATCTTCCTACTATTCAAAGATGAACTCAAGAACCAGAGAAATCAGGAGATCCCTGCAGTTCAAATGTGTGTCTAAAGATTTATTTTAAGCTTAAGCTCTCTACAAGAATCTGAGCTACTAACGGTCAAGGGAAGTTAGCACAGTGGTTCTCAACCTTTTTAATGCCGCGACCCCCAACCAGTCGTAAGTCGAGGACTACTCAACTGGTGCAACACCGTTTGCAGACTGGGACTTTTGGCGGGCTCAGCAGGGCAGAGACAGTCTGGACAATTCCTATTGGCTTTTGAAAGCCAATAGAATTAGACTCTATTCAAGAGAGTCTAATTCTATTGGCTTTCAAAAGCCAATAGAATAAAAGGGAGGAGCACAGCTAAGGAAAAGGGGTGGAAATGGTGGACTGCGTTGTTTGGCGACCCCCCGTGAAATGGTCGTTCGACCCCAAATGGGGTCCCAACCCACAGGTTGAGAACTACTGAGTTAGCAGATGTTAAGAACAGAAAGGGAATTAAGGTGGGCTGGACTTAGGTCTCTGCCTGGTCATCTCCTACAGATGAGCAAGTTTTGATAGATTTGGACCATACCTCAAATTTAAGGACACAAGGGGAGAGAGATTAATGGAAGCTGTGTGAGGCTATGGCAGCCATGAAAGAGGGGTAGGATTTAAGAGAGATCACAGTGTTTTCTGGAGATGTGAAGGAGATGTGCAGAAAGCAGAGAATTGGATCATCTTAGCCTACCAAAACTGAAGACAATAAGTTGTGTGAGTCAATGAACAAATGCTCATCAACTTAACCTGACTTTAGTATTAATTCCACCTTTTTCAAGGACATTCCTTTGAAATGGTCATGTGGGGAGGGGGGAGGGATGATGCCCCCTGCACTGTTTTTGCCATCCGGCTTCTGCTGAGTACTCATGAGCTCCAGTCATCTCCTGGAATCCATCCACCCTACTTTTCTAATCAGTTCTTCTAGTTCAGGGGTCGCCAAACCTGGCAATGTTAAGACGTGTGGACTTCAATTCCCAGAGTTCCTCAGCTGGCTGGGGAATTCTGGGAGCTGATGTCCGCAAGTCTTAAAACTTGCCAAATTTGGAGAGCCCTGTACTAGTTCGTCAGCCACGTTCATCATATCCCCGACCAAAGCTTCAGTCCAAAAGGACAGAAACCTTAGCGCAGTGGTTCTCAACCTTTTTAATGCCGCGACCCCCAACCGGTCGTAAGTCGAGGACTACTCAACCAGTCGTAAGTCGAGAACTACTCAACGGGTGCAGCACCGTTTGCAGAATGGGACTTTTGGCGGGCTCAGCAGGGCAGAGACAGCCTGGACAATTCCTATTGGCTTTTGAAAGCCAATAGAATGAGACTCTATTCAAGAGAGTCTCTTCTATTGGCTTTCAAAAGCCAATAGAATTAAAGGGAGTAGCACAGCTAAGGAAAAGGGGAAAAAAATGGCGGACTGCGTTGTTTGGCGACCCCCGTGAAATGGTCGTTCGACCCCAAATGGGGTCCCGACCCACAGGTTGAGAACCACTGCCTTAGCGTGTCTCTGTACTTGCTGGGCCTTCTCATCCTTCAATTGCTAGCTTCGGCTTTGCCCTCCTGCATCGTTTATCTTACTCTGAGTCCTGAGCTTCCGAGCTTTGTCCTTCTCCATCTCCCTGGTGGCTACAGCTGTTTCTTCTGCTTGCTCCTCCCATAAGATCTAGTCCTCAACTTAAAACAGCTTGCTTAATGACCAAGCAAAGTTACAGCAGCACACTGAAAAAAAGTGGCTTATGATCACTTTTCACACATATGACCACTGCAGTATCCCCATGGTCGGATACATGACAACTGACTCATATTTATGACGGTTGCAGTGCCCCAGGGTCACATGATCCCCTTTTGCGACCTTCCAACAATCAGAGTCAAGGAGGAAGCCAGATTCAAATTAACAACCATGTTATTCGCTTAATAATCACACAGGGATTTGCTTAACCAAAGTGGCCAAGTCATAAAACGGGGCAAAATTCCCTTAACGCATTTCTCACTTAGCAACATAAATTCCGGGCTCAATTGTGGTCGTAAGTCCGAGGACTACTTGTAGCCAAAGGTTAAGCTCAGCTGAAAAGAGGGACTGTATTAAATAAAACAAAAAAACAAAAAACCACCAACCAATGTTGAATTTCCAGCTGTGTGTGTGTTTTCTCCCTTTTTTTCATTTCTTGGTTCCTGTCTCTCCTCTTCCTTCTCCAGCCTCCCAACTGGTCAGGGTTCAAGGTTCATTTGGCCTGAGCCAGCCAGGCTGTGTAGAACCGCAATGGCAACCTGCCAACACAACAAGGGCAAAGAAGCTGGCTATTCCTATTCTCTCTGTTGTGTTCCACGCGCTTCCGAAGGGCCAATTCTTTCCAACCCAAGCAGAAAATTTTATCAATTGGGACCAGCTAATCAAACCTCTCCTGCGGTCTGTGGCAATTTCCGACCTTTTCTTCTCCGGCTTCTTCAGATCAAAGTTTAAAACAAAAAGCAAAACAAAACAAAACAAAACCCTAGACTTGTTCTTTCCCCAAGGACGCCCCCCCCTCCGCGCTTAATGAGCTCCAACGGAGGGGACACCACAACGACCCCCTCCCTCCCCCCCCCCCCAAAAAACAGACGCAATGAGGTATTTCAGGGAGTTTGATCCACGGCACAAAAGAGAAGGAGGGACAATGGCTCCCAAGGGGGGCTTTGCCCACCGTTACCCACTAGACGGAGCTGCCTTTTCATCCAATTATGAATTTTCCCCCGGGTCGACGCACGTGGGAAAAGGCTCCCTTCCCCCCCCCGCCCCTCCACCGCCCCTTACCTTCCCCCCCACCACTGGGGAGTAGCCTTCCCCATTTCATCTGCCCCGGTTTGGTGGGGAGGGGGAGAAGGGAAAGGGCTGACCTCATCGCCCACCCTTTTCTGAACGTTCCTTTTACGCATGAGGAGCTTCCTTGAAGCGTTTGGGGAAATGCAGAAGTCAGACTCCCCCCCCCCCTTTCCTACCTCCCCCCCCCCTTCCTAGGAGGCCCCCAACGTCTGAACCGTTCGCCTTTAAGACGAAGCTGGAGGTGAGCGTTTGCATACAGATTTATTTCCCTTTGTTCCAGCAAACCTGCTCGGCGGCTTCTTCTCCTCCTCCTTCTCCACCGCCGCCGCCCCTCCTGCTTTGGAAAGCTGGCCAAGATTTGGGGGCGCATTATTCATCCCCGCAAAAAAAAATACGCATCGCCCAATTAATTTAAGAGGTGCTGACAATGGGGCAAGTTGGGAGGATACCGCGGGGCCCTCAAGAGTCTCCCACTTGACCCCTTTGGAGGAGTTTTCTTTCTTTCTTTCTTTCTTTCTTTCTTTTTCTTTCTTTCTTTCTTTCTTTCTTTCTCTCTCTCTCTCTCTCTCTCTCTCTCTCTCTCTCTCTCTCTCTCTCTTTCTTTCTTTTTCTTTCTCTTTCTCTCTTTCTCCCTCTCTCTATCCCTCTTTCTTTTTCTCTCTCTCTTTCTCTCTATCCCTCCCTCCTCTTTCTTTCTTTCTTTTTTTCTCTCTGTCTCTCTCTCTCTCTCTCCCTTTCTTTTTCTTTCTTTCTCTTTCTCTCTTTCTCCCTCTCTCGTCCCTCTTTCCCTCTCTCTCTCTCTTTCTCTCTATCCCTCCCTCCTCTTTCTTTCTTTCTTTCTTTCTTTCTTTCTTTCTTTCCTGAATTATGACAAGGTTCAACCGAGAAGTGGGGGGGAGAAGGAATGGCAGTTGCTCATTAAAGTATCTTCTTTGCAGGGTTTTTAAAATTATTATTATTTATTATTATTATTATTATTATTATTATTACTATTATTATTATTATTATTATTATTATTACTATTATTATTATTATTATTATTTCAATGCCGGCCCTCTTAGTTGCTCATGGAAATGCACCATCAGGAGGATTGGAATTAAATGAGCACATCACGTTGATTCAGACTAAAGCCCTCCTTGTTAGCTTTGCTTATAAACAAACAAATAAATAAAAATGCGGTTCCTGCCATCCGGGCTAGGTTGGTTGAACGGGCCTGGGAGATCCAGAGAGTTCTCCACTTGCAATGATTGCTTTAGTGGCCGTTGGAAGTTACAATGGCCCTGAGCAAAAGTGTCTTATAACCGTTTTTCACACTTAGGACTATGACAACATTTCCAGGGTCATGGAATCAAAATTCAGGGACTTGGCAACTGGCATGCATTTATGACAGTTGCATAGTCCCCGGTGTCCCGTGATCACCATTTGTAACCTTCCCACAAGCAAGTCAACAGAGGAAGCAAGATTCGCTTAACGACTGCATGATTCACTTAAAGACAGTGGCCAGAAAAGTCGTAAAATGGGGCAAAATCCACAACAACTGCCTTGCAAACCCTGAATTAGACAACACCTTGTTGAATCTTAACAGATTTGTCAACAGAGATATAGAGTACCAGTGACCATTGTAATCTGGGATTCTTTGGTGTGTTCTGATCCTATCAACAGAAATTTTCTAGAAGATGGAAATAGGTTATTTTTGTTCTGTTTGGCTTTCCCTTAAGGGGGATCAGGAAAGGGGGATTTCCAGGTCCTTTATGTCCTACAGAACTGTTTTTCTCCTTCACAAAGTAATGAAAAAGTATGGAAAAAATCAGTGCGCAGAAATGTAATGCAATGGTGCCCCTTAGTGGCCAGACCTCTAGGAAAGTAACACAGAGAATAAAATGGGTTTGTTTGATTCCCACATGGATAATTTAGAAGTACAAATGAGCGGGGGGGGGGGGGAATTTGGGAGGGAA